>NC_138054.1:49914892-49997392 GCF_964194185.1 Rhinolophus hipposideros
GAGAATCAGCATCCCAGATAAAACCCAGTGGTTATTCCAGAAATACAAGTGAGAAGGTCAGTCCTTCCTCTGTCCTGTAGACTCTGCTTTGACATAAGGCAAGAAGGGGGCTCTGGAGTCTCTCCATTGGTGTGTGCGGTCACCTTGGTGGGTGGGCCAGGCCCTCTGTCTTTACAAGACCTCTGGGCCCAGATCAGCCATGTAGAAAGCACTCGCCCTTTATGTACTCAGGCCAAAATAACTTCACTCAAACTCCTGACCAGAATGATTTTTAAAATGCCAGCTTTACCAATTGACATCTTCAAAGGCTATTTGTTTTTTAACACAAACCAGCATCAGTCAGTCATGTGATAAAGGAGGTTAGACCATGTTTCACTGAGTGTAACTTCAAGAAACATTGCCGATCAGGCTGGGAGCAAATCTGTTGACGATGGAGCTCACTTGAAGGAAAGATCTAGAGAATGGCCACAGAGGTATTTGTATTCATTCATTCATTCATTTTTTTTTCTTTCTTTCCTTTTTCTTTCATTTTTCATTCTCATTTTAAAAAGAGAGCCTGAATTGTTAGTTATCTGTTGTCTGTGTAGTTTATTTTTTTTAGTGAATCAGCAAGAATGATAAAATTTGGACGGCCCAGTTAGATGACTCATTCATAATTCCATGTATACATGGAACAAATAAGAATCGAGAACATATTTTGTGTGTTTCTGCAATAGATCCTAGAAGGGGTATACAAATTTAGTGATTATCATTTATTTACTCATTGCAACAAATATTTATGGAGCACCTATTTTGTGACCAGCATTGTGCTGAGGGACAATAATTGACAGAGCTTAGAGTCACTGGGAACCAACAAGTAAATACACAAGACAATTGCAAAGTGTGGTAAGAATTCCTGTGTATGGAACGAGGTATTCTGCACTAAAGGCTTTGAGGTTTCCTAAAAATAGACAGCTTTGTTTTTATGCAGAGGATGGTGGACTTGAATTTTCTAGAGGAACAAGTACATTGGAGGCTGGAGAGATTTGTGAAAAGGGGGCGTGGTAGTATGGGCCTCTGGCTGAATTAGAATCCCAGCTGTACTAGGTGAACTTGAGCAAATTGTTAGACGTCCCTCTCACTTAGTTCCTTCAGACACAAAGAGAGGTCAATAGAACCTACTTCCCAGGGTTGTTTTAAGGATAAAGCAAAATGACACAGGAAGTGCTTAGCACCAGGCCTGATAGATGGTAAGAGGTCAGTCAAGGCAGCTCTTCCTGTCAAAGGAAACCGCTGACAATCATGAAGAAACGTGCTTGCCTCCTGAGCTGGCTTCCAGAGCCTCCCCGGGCCTTAGGCGGGATTGTGAAGCCTGCTCCCTCCTTGCTGACTGGAGGACCGTCTCCATCAGGGAGCAAAGCAGAGGAAGTGTGTTCCCATATATATTAATGAGCTGAAGAAACGTTAAGACCCCCACATAATCTGTTTATACATTATACATTTCTCTTGTTATTATTCAGCATTGACTGAGTGCCCTCAATTCTGTAAGCTTTTTATAGAACGTTCCAACAACTCTCAATTACCTGCAGTGTGGAGAAGCAGATATAGCAAGAAATGAAGAGAAAAGGCCTGCAGTCCATAATACAGCAATGAGAACAAACACCAAAGCCTGATGTGGGCTGAGCTATTGGCGAGGAGCAAGAAGGGATCCTTGGGGGCTAGACTTTCAGTTCCATGAAGGCAGGGACTGTGCAAACCACTTCACAGCTGCTTGGCCATTTGCTAGCACAGTACCCATAACCATTTGTTGAATAAACATTTGTTGAAAGAAACAAATCATGTTAAAAATAGCAAACACTTTTTTTTCGTGCTTACTATCTGTCAGGAACTACTCCAAGAACTTTACCCATCTTAATTTTATTGAATTCTCATAACAACTGTATGAGTGAAGTAGATACTATTATTACCTCCATTTTCCAGAGGAAGGAAATAAAATACAGAGAGGTTAAGTGACTGGCTCAAGGTTGCACAGCTAGTAAGGGCAGGGTCAGGAGTCAAACACTGTCTATGTGGCTCCAGAGTCAGTGCTCTGATGAGCTCTCTCCATTAGAACTAGAAGCAGTGGGACCTAGATACCTGCCTCTAGCCACCAGGTCACACTTCCTAGCTTTAAAAGTCTTGCTTCTTCATTAATCAGTACCAGTACCAGCCCAGATCTCAGCTGGACACTTGGACCCTCTTCAAAGTTACCTGAAGGCAACCTGTTGTTTCCTTTACTTGATTGTGTTCCTGACTTGGGCAGACTGCCAACGTTCTTCTCCCCTTGCTAGTTGTCAGCATCCCACCTGAACCTGCCCCTTTATCTGATTTATTGTCCTTGCTCAATTTTAGGCTTCTTCACTCTCCACCACATGCAGACCACTCAAGAGCTATCATCTTGATATCTTTATAATTGCTTATTGAATGTCAGGCCTTGTGCCACTGTTCATGATCTCTGGATCATGATCTCATGATCTCAGGATCGTGATCTCTGATCCTCACCATCACTCAAACAAGGGGTATTGTTAGTCCCATTGTACAGATGGGTATGATGTAGTTACCTGCTGGGGGCCAGTGCTGGTGTGTGAAGGAGCCTGGGCTCAGAGCTGGTGAGCTGACCTTCAAGATCCAGGTTCTTTCCCCTGTTCCACATGTTCACCTGCTATGAACCCGCCCACACACCAAACAGAACACTTGGGGGTGGGCTGGGGTACTCAGAGAAGCCTTGATGCTCCCCTGAGAGGCTCAATCAAGAAGCACTTGGGGGCACATTTGTCTCCTGGACCCGTAGTCAGACACAAGGGCAAAGACCTAGGACACACAAGAGATCCGAGATGAACTCCAATATTAAAAAGGAGGCAGGAAGAACAGAGTGATCACTCTGAGCCTGTATATTAAATGTATTTTCCCTTTGTAGAAAAAAAAAAATCCTGCAAAAGTTATGTTTCTACATAAAAGCAGCCTGTGTTTCATAGCTATTCTAATTTATGGGCCGTACATTCCTGTGATTGTCTTGAACTGAATAGCCAAGTAAATAATCATCGAGGGCCACAGGTAAATCACTTGGAGTTGAACCGAGTCTGTCCAGGGCCTCCACAAATGGCACAAACATTATTTCCTAATTTTGTAGATTTCTTCATCTGAGCTCAGAAAAACGCCTTCTCTTGTTGGCTTTGAGGTTGGACACTTTTTTCCATTCACATCCTGAAGAGACAACAGCAAGGTGAAATGTGAGAAGCGTTTAAAATATTTTCAAAGATTCCCCTTCTAATCTTCCTCCTCAATTCCAAGGAAATAGTGCCATTCGTTTCACTTCCACAAGTGTTTATCCTGCTACCAAGTGAGCTGGAAATGGCAGGTGCTGGGAGGGGTCCAAAGGGGGAGTCATGGACCACACCCTCATGCAAGTTGGGACCTGATTGTTTTCTTTTCTTAATTTTGGTAAAATATACATAACATAAAATTATCATGTTAACCATTTTTAAGTGTACAATTCAGTGGCACTGAGTTCGTTCACACTGTATGTGAACCTCAATCCCATCCATCTCCAGAACTTTCTCCTCTTCCCAAACTGAAACTCTGTTTCCATAAAACAATAACTCCTCATTTCCACCTTCCCCCCACCCTGGTAACCACCATTCTACTTTCTTTCTCTACGAATTTCACTATAGTAGGCACCTCATGTAAGTGGACTCCTATAGTATTTGTCCTCTTGTGATTGGCTCATTTCACTCAGCGTAATGTCCTCCAGTTTCATCCACGTGGTAGCATGTGTGACCTGAGAATGTTGAACCAATGGAAATACTAGTTCTTATGTTAAGTCAGCCAGAGGGACAAATGCATATTCACATTCATTTGTGGTTGTTGTAAGGAAACTTAAGCCTAAATTGCAGCAATAAATTCAATGCATTTATTGAGCTAATACCATGTGCAAGGCCCCATAGGATGAATGAAGCAGCATAAGACGCTGCTTCTCAAGGAGACCCAGTGTGCAGATTCAAATCCAGATGTTAAGTGATACTTAACTTCAGAGTACAAATAAAAACATAAACAGGAGTTTAAGACGGAGAGGTCATTTCAGACAGGCGTAATTGGGGAAAGGGTGGATTTTAGTGGGGCCTTGAAGAAAAGGTAGAATTGAGTACAAAAAGAATGGGAACGGGGAGAGAAAACATTCCAGATTAGCATGTTCAACCTTAAGCTATGTGTGTCCTCTTCATTGTTATATCTCTAGTGCTTGGTACAACCACCGATGTCTGTTGCGTGAATGAATGAATGTGGAAACCAGGGCTGGAAAATAGTGAGTAGACAATCTGGCTTGAGTAGAGGGTCCCTTAAGGGAGATGTTAGAGATTAGAATATATGTTTAAAAAACAAAAACAAAAACAAAAAACATTGACTGTCAGACTAAGGAGCTAGAACTTTATCCTGAGGGAAATAAGGAGGCATTGAAGATGGCTAATGAGGGGAGTTCATAGTGATTAGTCCACCATTTCTAATCATAAGTGTCATCAAAGCACAAACATCTCTGAGAAGCTTACAGTGGCAATAGCAGGGTGAATGTTCACGGAATGTAAGTTCCCTCTGGATTTACGCAGACTGGGCAAGGTTTTTTTCAGAAGTATTTTTTGGTAGCATTTTAAAGTGACAGAAGGTAGAGAAATCTGGCAACCAAAGGACTAGTAAGGACAACATTCCAATAATCAAATGCAAAAGTGATCATTTAACTACTGAGATTAGGGCAGATTTTTGAGGCCATGGCAAGAGAGAGGATTACAAATTTAGGAATCTTGAAATTCTCTAAGGAGATTCAGAAACCAGGGACCATGACAAATGTAAGGCCTGAGTGACAGGGCAGCAAGGGTGGTTTCAAAGGAAAAGAAAAGGAAGTTTTTTGTGTTATAGAGTGTGAGGTTGGGATGAGATGCTATGCTTTCATATTCAAAAGAGAAGCAGAGCTTCAGGATTAAATCACTGGGGAAATTTGATCTGCAGCCAATACAAATGAGGACAGTCTCAAGGCTTAGTAATGAAGGTCTTGAGAACACAGGAATTTCGGAGAGGAGAGCAGAATACAGGAGAGGGAACGGGAGGAGAGAGAGGGCCAGAAGGAGACTGACTTTATATTCAGCAGAGTCACTCCAACTGGTATAAACCAAAAAAGGGCATTTATTACAAGGTCACAGGGATATTTCATGGAATCTAAGAGGACAGCCAAAATTGAGAAAAGGATGGAACTGGGAACTGGCGAGTTGTTCAGAATCAGCACATCCTCCTTGTTTCTGTTCCTCTCCGAGGCCATCTGCACTCTCCCCTCTGCTCCTCCTCCCCACTGCTTTATTCTTTGCTCCCTCCTCTAAGCAGATAGCTGCCCCCAGGGTTACCCACCCCCAGTTCAAAAGACCAGCAGAAACTAACTAGTGGGCCCCAATCTAATTCCAAGTGTCTGGAGGGGTGGGGGTATATGTGACTGTCCTCTTCATGCAAGGTTTCCCCGGGTTCCTTCAGCTATGGGCCAGGGGGATGGACCCATGCTGGATAAATAATGGCTCCTGAGTGTGCCTTCCATGGGTGGGAGGGCAACTTTGAAAAGCAGGTGTCAGCCTGGGCAGATTCCACAGAAGGGATGCACTAAACTGAATTAGAAGCTGTGACCCTGTCAGGTAAGAAAGGCCTGAAGGAACTGTGGCTCTTTCAGTCTAGAGAAGCAAAGACCCCACTGGCCACAAGAACAGCCTTGTAATAGCTGAAGAGGTGCCCACAGACTTGTGAATGAGTCAGTGAGAAGGTGGCCGATTACAGTAGAAGTAGAAGCATTCCACGAGTGACAGTGGCCTCTGCAGTGGTCTGTTTTATGAGTGAGGAGGCGCCACAGGTGTGAGGGGCTGAGCAGAGGCCTGTTACCTCCTTAGCAAGACGTGGATTGGAGCAGGGACTCCAGCGCTGGGGGAAGTCACTTTAGATGACTTCACAGGCTACTTCCGATGCTAAGATTCTGTGTTATTTCCTCCTAATCACCCGAACTCCAGCTCTACCTCTTCCTGTCTCCCTTTTAGTTTATCTAGTCCCAATCTCTATCAGGGATTCTTATTCTGGGTGAGCTTCAGAAAGTCCAGGAATGCTTTAAAATTGGATGCAAAATTGTGTGTATGGGGAGGTGGGAGGTAGGATTTCTATACAGAGTTTTCTAGAGAGAGGTTCAATCAAGGGGACCATGATTCAACCAAGGGTTCAATCAAGGGTGAAAAGCTATCATTTAAAGAGAAGTGATTTGAGACAGTTTATAATAACAGTGAAATAAAAAGCTAGAAATGGAAGTAGGACATAGGAATAGAAAAAGGAGAAATCAAATATATTTTAAAAACCAATAATGTCTCCATTGCTGCTGTGATTAAACTTCAAGTTTGATTTTGAGCTTCCTGGCAGCCAGAGAAATCTTGATCTAGTTTTGTATGACTGTAAGAAGCAGCAGCTCTTCAAGAGAACTGAAGCTATTTCTAACACTGATTTCTAAAAGAAATTTCTCACTAAGCAAAATATTACAATTGTAAATAACCATAAGAGTAGTAATAATATTGTTATTTATTCAAAATTACTTTGTGGCACCAAACTACTACTGTGAGCGTGCGTGTGTGTATTTTTATTAAATGCAACAAAGGAAAGGGAGTAATCAGAGAAGTGGGAGAGAAGAAACACAATTCAGAATAGAGCAATACATATCCCAGAAGTCGTTGAGTGAGAGTAAAGAACTAGTATTACTTGAAAAATTAGAAAAAAAAAATTAGGATAAGAGAAGGTAAATTTTCTTCAGCAACAAATCAGAGAGAGCTATCAGTAAAGAAAAAAAGCCAGGTTGTAGGCAGTTTTTGAAGCTGCAAGTAAAGATAAAAACAAAGGTAGTTTGCATAAATTGCTCACCTGAGAAATTCTACGTGAAAAGAAGGAGAGATATTCAAAATAGTGGAAAATGGGCGATCAGGGTCAAGCAAATGGTTCTTTTCAACTGAGAGAAGACTCCTCTGAGAATGAAGCTCAACACGAGAGATGTTTTGATGTGGGGTATGGGAATTTGCTAGAACCTGCAGCAGCTGTGCTCAGTCTTCTCATATAAGATTTAATCAGGGAGCTTCCGACTGGAGTAGATGAAGGGGAGATAGTCTTTATCCTGAGCAACAAGTTGAACTTTGACACTATGAATGTTTGGGGTCAAATCTTCATCGTTCTCTGTTTCTCTAGCCGGACAGCAAGAACAGAGGAGGACAAGGAGGGGTGCTAACCTGGGTTTGGGGTTGACACCTGACCGAAGTATGAATGAGAATGTGGAGTGTGCGCCAGGGTAGGTGTCTACACTGGAAGAAGGGCTGAAATGGGGATGGATGATATTGAAATGGGGATGGATGATATCGACATATCAGAGTCAATGGAACAAACTAGGTGAAGAAAGAGGTCTGAAAGTTCTGGTTTAAGTGAGGTTTAAGAGGAGTGGGGGAAATGACAGGTGGACTCCTTTCCTAGGGCTGCCTCAACAAATGACTACACACTTGGTGGCTTAAAACAGCGGAAATTTATTCTGTTGGTCAGAAATCAAGGCATTTATAGAGTTGTGCTCCTTCCAAAGGCTCTAGAGGTTAACCTTTCCCTGACTCTTCCACCTTTTGGTGGTCCTAAATTCAATGACAAGTGTCCTTAATAGAGAAAGGTGGAGAGAGATTTGGGACACACGGAGGAGAAGGCCAGGTGAAGACAGAGGTAGAGATTGGAGTGATGTATTTCTTGACTTGTGGCTACATCACTCCAATCTCTACCTCTGTCTTCACCTGGCCTTCTCCTCCGTGTGTCCCAAATCTCTCTCCACCTTTCTTTTATTAAGGACACTTGTCATTGAATTTAGGGTGCACCCAGATAATTTAGGATGATCTCTTTTCGAGATCCTTAAATTAATTGCCTCTGCAAAGCCTCTTTTCCTTAATAGGCTTGCACTCACACGATCGAGGTGCATATTTTTTAGGGGGCCACCATTCAGCTCACTCGAACAGATAAGGAGGTTATCATTAGAAATAGGAGTCCACTTGAAGGAAAGCAGAGGTGCAGTGTCGCTGAGTATGGCTTTGCCCATAAATGGCACACATACTGATGTAGGGTGCAAAGGAAGATCAAAAAGTTCACGTTTTGGGGGTAATCACGATACTATTAATAGTTGTCATGGTCGATCTTAAGGACTGGCTTCCTCAAGGAGGATGGATAGAATGGGATGGAACAGTATGACTTCCATAAAGCCAATGAATTCTGGAGGTCCGTTGCCAAGAGTGACAGAGAACAATTACCAAAGACTTTAAATATCGGTGAGAGAATGACACTTCAATGATCTAGAAATGACATTAAAAGATAAAAGGCTGACCTTCTTTTTTATCCCACTCAACTAAGGAGCATTAGACATCTATGGAAAAAGTCAGTTTCTTTCTCACTTCTAAGCTGTCACTGAGGTTTGTCTATCCTACAGAGAAAGTCTCTCTCTCTCTCTCTCTCTCTCTCTCTCTCTCTCTCTCTCTCTCTCTCTCTCTCTCTCTCCCTCTCTCCAAAAAGAATCTTCAAGCCAATGGAAGACAGGGCAACTGGATTTCAAATTTTTCACCCTTTCCTTTTTTAAAAACCAAGATTATATTTTTCTCTTTTATGTTTCTGGAATGTTTTTTCTTTCAGATAGCCACATCTCCTGTATCTACCCCAGATATCTTGCATGAGGACAGGGACCATGTCAATTTTGCTCACTCTTATATTTCCAGAGTCCAGTAAAGTGCTCAATTAGTAGATGTTTGTCAATGAATAAATGAATGGATGGATGAATGCATAAACGAATGTGTGAATGAAATTGCATTTTCCTAGTTTCATACGCATTGAAACCACCAGCAGAACTGTCTTTTAACAAGTGTTGAAGATGTGGTACTGTGTCTTGTCCTTGAATTCCTGTACCGATATGGATAATAGCTCAGTGCCTTGTCAATAAGTACAGCGTGTTCCATCCTCTGCTGCCGAACTCTTAACAAGCCATCTGAGCGGAGGTGCTTGTCTGAAGGTGACACTTGCCCCCACCAATGTCATATAAGGAAATACCCATCTTCCCTTAAGTGTCTCTCCTTCCTGCCTTCACATATCAGTGCACTATAAATGATGATGAGGAGGGTTTGTAAATCAAGAAAAAGGCCCTGCTTTCAAGCACTCTTTAATTAGGTAGGATGGATACAGCATCCTAGTTCATTTGGACGGGACAGTAGGGAACCGTTCCGTCTCCTGGATGTCCCCACCTGGGCTCTGCAGTGTTCCCAGGGTGATTGCTCTGTGTAAGGTATTTATAACTTCTAAGTTTCTTCCTCCTAATGCCAGGGCTGAGAGGAATATTATGCAAGTTGAGTCTACTACTGGGTTTCATGAGAAGTTTTGGATATTGAACATGAAAGTAAATTTTCTGTTTATGTAGTTATGTATACCTCACCTTATTCTGAAAACAATTCAAGGTTCCTTGTAAGATAATATAAATTAGGTCAGGAAAAAATAAAATATAAATAGATGACAAAAAAAGAAGTAGGATGTGGAATCTAAAACTGAGCCTGTATCCCAGCAATGCATACCACGAAGCCCTATACACTATAGGACTCACTATAGGTATGTTCACATTTGAATCTGTGTGTTCTAACAACCAGTGCAAAAAGGGAAACCTGACCAGTCATACAATTTACGGCATTCACCAGTCAGCGTGCTCACAGGTCAAACACTTAGGAAAAGCTCCATTATTCCTGACCTGAGACCAGATAGGAATTTCTCCCAGGGTTCCTCATAATGAGAGCACTCTGTGATGAAATAAAGAACATGCCAGTAAAATCTCTACACAAACAATGCATTCTGCACAGGACTGTTCCTTAGTAGCAACTTGTAGCATCAACCTCTCACCAAAGGTGAAGACGAGACGATAAAACCAGTTCCTTGTGGATCAACACGATGTATCCAATTCAGTGTTCATCTGGCTTAAATCAGGAAATGACTTTAGAGAACCTTGACAGGTGCCAAGTGGGGCTGGGAGGAAGGAACCCTGGCTCAGGTCCTACTCCCAGCTCTGTTGCCATATGGGATGGTGCTAAGAGCTCAGACTTTGGATCCAGACAAAAGTGAATTAGAATCACCACTGAATTAGCTGTGTGCTCTTGTGGTATCTGCACCTCGGTTTACCTATCTATATAGTGGGTGATGGGATCCCTTTCATGCAGATTGTTGCCAAGTGTGAAGGACAATGTGGATGCAGCACCCAACACAAGGCCTGGAACAAAACGAGTCCGTGAGAAAGAGCAATGGCACAGCTTTCTGTTGTGTCCTTGGGCTGTGAATTCACCTTGGGCAAGGTGATATTCTTGGGCCTCAGTGTCCTCATTAGAAACTAATGGTGTTGGAGAGCGAGTATTGCCTAAATCCCTTTTCATCTCTGGCCTTCTATTTTATGATGCCATAAAATTTAAAATATAACTGTATATCAAAAAAGGAATACCAAGATGATGTTGTTGCTTTTGTCTGACTCCTCCCCATTTTAATAACAGTCAATATCATATGTGTGTTCCCAGACCTACTATAAAAGTGTGATGACGTTTTTTTTTTTTTTTTTTTTTTTTTAATTAATTTTATTGGGGTGACAATTGTTAGTAAATTTACATAGATTTCAGGTGTACAATTCTGTATTACATCGTCTACAATTCTGTATTACATCGTCTATAGATTTCACTGATATGTGGTATATAAACCAAAAAGAACAAGACAAACAAATGAGAAACAAAAACTCATAGACACAGACAATAATTTAGTGGTTACCAGAGGGTAAGGGTGTGATGACGTTTTAAATAGTTTATTACTGCATGATATAAAAACAAGAAAGAGAAGTTGGTGGGAAAGTCACAAATGCAGGTAACTACCACACTCCTTCCGTATCTCCCATTGCCTACTGGGTAGGATCCCGCCTTTTCGAGGCCCTTCACCATGTAGCCACTAGCCACTCCTCCAGACTAGGCCCTGACCTCAGTCATCCGCAAGAGGTAGTCCAAGTCCACCCAGTTTTTGCAAACTGTGCTTTACCCAGGCCAATCCTCTGCTTCAAATGCTTCACCCCACCCTTCCCAGCTGGCTTCCAGAAATCCACTTAAAGAAATTTCTAGATGGCTAATACTAGCATCTGATTTCTCTTCTTAAGATCAAATGTCAAGGAACAAAAATAATATCCAAATTAATTTTTAAAACTTTGTATGGCTTCTGTTTTTCATTATTCCAACAGGAATCCTGTGATTTATTAAGTACCTACAATGTACCAAGCACTGCCTCATATACATTATCTTTTTAATTCTCACAATGTCCATTAGAGGTAAGTACCCATTTTACAGATGAGGAAACGGAGGCTGAAGGAAGTTAAGTCATTTTTCCAAGATAGAACAACTAGATGGTTAAGGAGCTGAGAGGCAAACCCAAGTTTCTGAATCCAAAGCCGGTCCTCTTTCTATCACACTGCCTCCACAAATGAGCCAACACCATCTCAGGTGAGGCTTGCCATATGGTAAGTTGGGTCAGACACGTGGGACACAGCAACTCCTGCGGAAGTGGAAGTTGAATTGAAAGTTAATGTACTCTTATTTTCTTGGTTCCCGAGAAGATTATGTCTCCACTATCTTTCCCCAAAGCACACACAATTCCTTTATCATATCAATTGGCAGTATTTATGAAAAGCCACATCAGTGTTTTCTTTCACTGTACAAAAAGGCTAAGATGTTGCCCCTGCTCTCAAGTTGCTCACAGCCTCACTGAGGAGAGGGGACAGCAAGACCCATGAAACTACAAAAGAGAGGTTCAGGAAGCTGTAAACTGATTACCAAATTGTGTGGTACAGATTACAGTGCACACACACTCTGACATCACAGAGGAGGCTGAGAAAATCACCTGTGAGACCTGACCTCGGAGACCCCTCCAATGTCTCCCTCACTCACTGTGCTCCTGACACACCAGCCTGCTTGCCAACCCCCACAAACCTCATGCACTGGCCCCCCCCCACCACTGTTCTATGCCCTCCCACGTACCTAGATGGCTCCCCTCCCCTCCTCCTTTAGAGTTTTGCTCAAGTGTCACTTGATTGCAGCCGCCTCTTCTAGCTCACTCTTTGCCCCCTTTCATACTTAATTTATCTCTAGAGAATTAATCATCATTTCATCCACTATGTTTGTCCTGTTTATTTGTTCACTCTCTGGGTCCTTCTACTAGGATGGAAGCCCCAAGAGGAAATTTTGTGTTTTGTCACTGGTGTTAAAGCTTGCTTGTGTGGAAGAATTTGTGTAATACTAATTTGGATCGAAGAGTGCCTAGCACCTAGGTGTCTAAAAAACATTAATTGAATGATGACTCTAAAGAATTTTTGAGTCCTGCCAAATGGTAGAGTCTAGAAAATCTTCCCAAAGTCTTAGAGAAATGATCCCTAAAACCTTAGGGATTTGGCCTTTGAGATGACACCTATCACCTGAGGAAGTCCATTGAAACAATCTGATGGAGGGGGTGAAAACAGGCTCAGTCAGCTGTTCGGACCAGCCTGGGGCCTCCCCCAGGTCATAGAGATCAGAAAGTCATATCGTTAAAAAGACGCTAGGCCTGCTATGTTCAAAGACCCCATGCTCATGTTCTGCCCTGATTTCGTACATGGCACCATTCCATTCTTTCCCCATACTCCTGCCTCCACAGTCCAGCATTCAAGCCTACTGTAGATACCTACCAACAGCTAGACACTGATGGTGGAGCTGAGAAGTCACACGGGGTGGGGGTGGGAGGCTGCAGGAGTGGCCCTGGGAACCTCCTCCAGACTCTAGTTTACCTGTGGGATAGAAGGTGAGCAAATGACAAGGCCCTCAGGTACCAATCTTAGCTGACCCTATTAGCTAGGGAAATGTACTTGGCTTCTTCATGCCATTTCCTGGGATGTAAAAACAATCAATAATATCCCCTCACTTAAAGCAGAGATTCTTAACCTGAGATTTACATAGAAACCTGTTTAGGTGGGCTGGGAAGACATGATATTAGGTTAAACCATTAATATTCTAGTTTCATATGTCAAAATAGTCTGATATCAGTAATTCCACGTGGCTCATTGAAAACGAGAAAGTATGGTTTAGGTAACACTGCTGTCCAGGTGAGAGCATATTTCAAATATGGGATCAGTGGCTCATTGGCCCATGCTTTCATTCTACAATTGAGCTAAGCTCCCAGGAGGCGATAACTACTAACATTTATCAAGCACTATAGTGTAGGGAGCACTTTCACTAATAACATCTTGTTTGATCCTAAAGTGAACAGTTACTGTCTGCATTTATCTTAAAACCAACCCACATATGTTGGGCACCTCCTAGTTCCAGGAAATAGTCAGAAAACTCTGGCCCACAAACCAAATCCACCTGAAGCCTGTTTTTGTACAGCCTGGAAACTACAAATGCTAACATATTTTTTTACGTATTTAAAGGCTTGTACACACACACATACAAACAGAGAGAGAGAGAGAATACATAACAGGGACCACATGTAGCCCACAAAGCCTAAAATATTTACTGTCTGGCCCTTTATAAACAAAGTTAGCCAACCCGTATTCTAGATGCCCCACACTGTGCCAAGCAAGTACTTTTAATATGCTAACCTAGTGTGATAAGAGGGAGAAGGTCCTTAAGCTTCGGGCACAGATGGCACTGGTGTTGGGTGCGGCCACAACAGTCAGCAAAGGGGAAATAATTTGGAAAGCAAAAGTCCTGAGTCCCTTTCTGTTGCTCACATTTGCTGTGGAAACTGGGATTCGTTCCCTAAACTCTCTCAAGCCAGCTGCTTCTTCTATCAAATAGGGAGTAGGAATGAAACTCCCTTTTCCTGTGAGTCCATGAGTTCACCAGCAGCCCAGAAATAAGGACATGCATTCTAGTTGAGAGCTTTTTAAAATAATGATGACCTAATTACTTTACTTCTTCTTGTAAGTTTAAGGATAAGTTAAAAATGCTCAAAGAAAGTGAAATAAGGTGCAAGAAGGCAAGGGATTGGGAGGCGCTTGGAAACATGTATCCCAGGCAAGAACTCAAGGTGTGTCATCTCGTGTTTTAGATGACAAATGTGAAATTGCCATTTGGAGGCCAGAATATTGTTTTTAAGCAGAAAGCAGTTTTCAGTTTTTGAGCATCCAAATGCAAAAAGAAAAATACCAGTAGTACAGGCCAAATACAAAGAGGGGAGGGGGATCTGATTTTAAAAATGCTCATGGCAATGAAAAACTATAACTTCCAATGTGAACCAATTCATTGAGGCCTTAACATTCATTTGTTGGGAATGGAGGGGGCAGTCAGATCCGCCGTCAGAACCAATTGGGGAGCGGCAGGCTGGAAAGGTCAGCTCCAGCTAGGGATGTACAACTCCTAGACTTTGTTAAAATGATGGTATTCGACAGAAGTTACATCTGAGGTCAAGTGACCGCAATAACAAGGGACAAGGAGCGCTCTCAAATCATTCTCGTGGATGAAAATGACATGAAGCTGACATAATATCTGAGGTGAGATGAAACTCAAATCCTCAGCAGCTGAACGCTTCACCTACTGATGGGCAGCCTGACCCCCACCAATCTCCTAATCATACTTGTGTCAAGAGGGGAGCAGCCTCCAGTAACATGACGTGCAGCTCTGGCGTTTTTGGGGAGGGAAGGCTTTGTCTCTGCTTCTGAAATGATGTTGTTAAAAGTTTTAATACTCAGCTTTAAACCTCTCAAATCAATGTCTTACTACAAAAATAGGATTCCACCTACATGCATAGGATGTCTTCCCTTATGTAATTTTTCTCCACTCTGGGTTTTTTCCTGGCTAGCATTTTCAGCAACAAAATGTGTGTTTTAGTTCCATGACTATGGGGATGCCATTTAAAGAGTCACCCCATACCATTCAAAATGTAAAGATGATCTGTAATCGGGGTTGATCTTCTAGCTTCAAAAGTGCCTGGGGGTAGCGGGAAGCAGCAGAGGCAAATTGGGAGGAAGATAATGATAAATTATAATCTCTTTGCCCCCAAATAACATGTATGAAAGGAGGGTGTGCTGAAGACCGTTGAATATATTAACCCATGATAAAGGACTTCAGAAAAGGAAGCCTAAACTACATTTGAATTTAAAGCAAGTATTAAAATTAAAAACCCAAAAGAAGAAATATTACATTTAGTCAGCTGTTTCCAAAAAAATGCTTTATGCTCTATCATTTGCCCTGTAATTACTCTAATATGAGGTTCGGTATGGTAGACTGTACTCCCATCTATCGGTGTGTTTAAAAGAAGTGTTGGCGTGTGTTTGTTTCCTGAGAAGAGAGAGGGTGAATCAAGGTGTGGCCATTTACATAAACACAACCCACTCTGCCTCCAAAATATACCCTGACCTCTTCCCTGCCAATGTATGTAGGCGCTCCAAAGCCACTAAATACAGTTGTCAGCAAGCGGATGAATCAGCATGTATTTAAATCAAAGACAGCCGTGAAAGACTGCGTTCGTTCTGTTCCCAGGACCTGTCAAACCACAGAAGAGATTAAACATCTGACCCTCTTCATCCCCAACATTGCTCCACAAGAGACATTTCTGTCACTAGTCCTGCCACTTGGCTTTCAAAGATGCCACAAAGCCTAGGGCGACCTCTGCTACATTTCAGTGTTGTTTATTGATTTCTGACCCAGTGCTTAATAGTTTTCCCAGTCCCCCTGAATGGCTTTTGTAAGCAATGGGGTTTGTACATCTCACCGATCAATACCTTTTATATTTACAATAAAATTGAAACTGCTTCTGCTGGGGGCACAGCCCAGCATTTGTCATCCTTCAGCGAGGGAAAACTATGTCATTATCTGAATTAAAACATTTATTTCTGATTAAGAGAGTGTCCTATCTCATTAATTTTTCCCTTTCCAATAGAATGGGAATAGAACCCTATTGATTTTTGCACTTTTACACATCTCCACTGCTGGGAAGATAATTGAGAAGTTAGCCAGAATAAATGAAGTTTCAAGTCTAGTGGGCCAGCCAATACCTTCCAAAATCAAGGTGTTTTTATGAAGCTGGATTTTAATTTGTTGGCAAGCTGAAGCAGTGGGACTTATTCGGCTGAGTAAATTGGATTAAGAGTAAAATCGGCTGGAAGCATGTCTTAGGGAATGCTGAGGGCCGGGTTCCCCCTGGACAGCCAAAGCCTTGTTTTAGATTTATGCTAAGACAGCTTCCAAATTGGCCTCCTTCAAAACTCCCAAGTTGCTTCAGGAAGGGTGGATCACTGACCCAAAAGCCTATTAACTCGTGTTTCTCTTCTTCATGCCTGTCGCCTTAAAAACAACCAAGATCTAATCAGAAGCTGAACTAGACCTTAAGATTGTCGGCACCAATTGATTACACTTTATTAGAATAATGGGACTAAATCCAAGCTTCATTAAAAGGAATTCCCTCTGCTTGGAACCCTTTTTCCCGAAGACCTTTCAATTACAAGCCCTTATGGCACACATAGGGAATCCTGCTCACTTTGATACTTTTCTCATTAGGAATTAGCAGTCATTTGTTATTTCCATATGCAAAGCCCACATCTTGTCTGCTCTTGGAAAGGACAGAAAATGCACCAGTCTCTCGGGTTAGAAGGAAGCAGGGGATACAGATAATTTAAACCATAGCTATCTTTGTAATGTCTTAATTTGTTACCTTCTCTGTAATTTATTTGTCACTGGTCCATTACTTTTAACATTCACATTCACGTCTGTGCGTTTTCAGTCCCTCCAGGAAAAACAGGGTTCATCCTAGCATTAAAAGAGAATGGGAACCAGGTTCAAACTAAAGCTCTTCCAGGTTATAGCTAAAGATTCTTCAAGGGGAAAAAAATGTACTAAATGCCTTCCCTGGTGACCTGACAATAGAGACCTGCTGAGGGAAGAGCTCATCTAGAAACGAGGTTGAGAACTCTAGTTCACGTTTAGAACGCCACTGTTTGAGGGGAATCTGAAGATCATGTTTCCCCTCAGAAGTAAAATGAAGCATTGAAAATTAAGGAAATTATTTCTACAGAAAATATTTCCTAGCTGGATTTATGGGACATAGGACAGTCTGAATTTGGCAGGCATGCTCTTTGGTATAAATGTGTGTGTGGCTGTGTGTGTGTGTGTGTGTGTGTGTGTAAATACACACACACACACACACAGACACACACAATCTGCAGCCAAAAGTAAAAAAGAAATAGCCAAGGAAGCACTTCAAGAGGGCTTTAGTTAAAAAAAAAAAAAAGGGAAGAAAAGAAAAGAAAAAACCCTCAACACAGCAGATTAAAAATGCCGTGGAAGTGAAGAACTTAATTTCTGACTGCATTTTAATGCATGGTCCAAAGTACCAAAGTATGCAAAAGGTTGAATACATTCATCAAAAACAGTTCTGTTTTCTCTCTTTACACCAATGAGGAATTACAGGATTTCCAATGACCTTCCTCCCTATGAAGCTTCGTAATTACGGTCATTTATTATACAACTGAGATGAATGGACGGGATTTACATAGAATAAAAATATTATTTAACAGTTGCGTTATTGATGTGTGAAGTGTAATTTTAATTTATTTAAATACTATAAATATATTGGTAATGTATTCTTTTCAAATTAACCTCCTGAACCACACACTGGCAAAACTTCAATTAATATTGTACTAAAATCTATTTCCTCCTGTTGTGTGAAACTGTGTATGGCTAAAAATATGTACTGCTGTGATTCCTGGGTATGCTTTAACAGTGTATTTTCCTTTTCTCTTTGATTCATGATTTCAATTTGAAATTGAATTTCAATTGGAATCATTTAGAAAAATATATCTTCCCTTAAGTAAAGGATCCCTATTTAAGTTTAAAATTATTTTTACTATAAATTATAAATGCAATGATTTGAGGAAAAATTCTATATATTTATGTTCATTTGGCACATGACAATATTTTTTAAATATTTAGTATTTTTTCATTGAAATGATAAACCAGGAAAAATAATTTAAGCCAACAGCTCTCTCATTTACTTAGCATATTAGCATAGTCTCAATAAGCCTGCAAAGAAGCCACTGGTTATATATTATGTTGAATCACTTGGTACCTACCAAAAGCATATTGTATGTCTACATACAGAGATAGACTTATGTATTTTACTTCTTGGTTTATCTCTTTTGTATTCCGTCCATTTGCCCCTGGCTGTCATTATTCCATGCTCATCGACAGAAGAGTTATAGTTTGCAAAAACCTATCAGGTAGGCTGGACACTAGATAATTGAGGTGATGATCAGCCTCAGCAAAAGACAATTGATAGTGATAGTGTCAGAAGCTGCACCTAACAAGATCTGTACCCTCTGTCTCCTTTAGCCTTTCTCTGGAATGGACCGAATATGGAATAACATGGACATGGCTGATGAGCATCCAGAGACAGCATGGCAGTGCATAATGCCTCCTGGAACTGCAATAGGATGGGGGCTAGGGGGTGGGGGAAGGTATCTTTTGACATTGAAACAGGTTATTAAATAGAAGTGTGAACTACTAAGAAATGATCTTGACCCTCAGTACATTTTTATCAGAGTCAAAAAATATTTGACACCACTGAAAAGCCTACCACAGACACAAGGGAAGAAACGCTTCATTATGGAAATTTGTACTATCTTTTTCAAAAGAGAAGAATTCAGAATATGTGCATTTCTAAATTTATAGCAATTTGCAGGACTTCCAGTAATTAGCACCAGTTGTACATTCCGTATGCTGTGGAATGATATTTGTAAATGAGATCATTGACCAACCTTAATAAGAACGTCCTATATTAAAAGCAAAGTTTTAAATTACATTTTAAAAGAACTATGATGTTAAGTTGCGTTTATGCTAGCACGATTTAACACAGCTTTTCCTAAAAGGCTTTTCAAATCCACTCTCAATTCTATTAAATGCAGGGATGCCTTGGGGGGGAAGGAGATTTTAGGGTGTATACAGAAAACTGCAAATGCAGATGTTTTTCCCCACAGACTGTGAGGTGCCATCTAGATTTTTGGTAGGCAGCTATCCTGGCCTCCTATGCTGTTTTTCTTACACCTTACTCACTTGTTTCTACCTTTTTTTAAAGTTGAGGGACCATCACAATTCTTACACCTCCTACTTTTCCATCAATTTTAAGTCAAAATACTGTATATTGTAACACCCTAATTGCAGGGACAAAAACTAATGTAGCCCACTGACAATGGACTTAGGCCAGAAAGGATACAGAAAGTCCTAGTTTTGCATGGCTATTAAACACCCTATAGTCTATATAAAAATATGCCAAGTTGAGGCTTAATAGTAATAAAATAGTATGGGTAATACCCTCAATCCTGGCTGAATGAACAATGCCCCCTGATTGGGTAATTGACAAACTACATACTGTAACACACTCCAGAATAGCCCTGCTTTTTCATTATGTTGAACAATAGGTTAACTAGATAACTCTGCACTTGGCAAAATTACTTTCCACTGACTTCAAACTATCTTCTTTTCTCCTCAAGCTACTGCTCCCTGTGATATTTCGGCATTCTTCTCCCCAGCAGTGCACTTTCAATGCCAGTTATATGCTAGCTCAGTGGTACTGAGATTCTTTCAGTTTTACCTTTCCCCAGGGTCAATTGCCTTTGGGAGGGAACCAATAGAGATTAACAAGAAAGATATACTGCCTGATTCATGGCATTTAGAGAGGCCTTCAAATAAATGCACACCGGCTCTTCCGAGATTGATGCTGTTTCAATCAGAGCCCTGCCTGCAATTAGAAAATAATTCCCAGTTCTGAAAACTTAGTTCTTTTAGACAAAATGCAAGCAAAAGACATATCTTTAAAGACTTGGGTATGTCATTCACTTTTCAAAATGCGAATAGATCAAATCACATTGTCTAGTGGGCCAAGGTGTTTGGAGTTCATACAAGAATTTCCAAAGCGTCTCTTTCTGCCTTCCCATCGGCATGCGTCAGCAGGGCCAGCAATGCCTTAAGTAAAGCTCCAAGCCCCCCCTGACACTCCCCCCTGTGTGGGTGGCGAGGTGAGGCCTGTTCACTTAATACAGGATATCGATTGATTTATAACAAAGTGATAGATATAACTATTGTCATTGGAATTACCCTGAGTTATAGCGACATGGTTTTCTGTTCCACAAGCCACTCCCCATATGTACCATAACTCAAACCCTGAATGACAATAATACTATCTATGAAATTTATATTCATGATTATAAATTAATTCTTTTTTTGGCTGGACCACCAGCAGCATGGGCTTGTAATTTCCAAACAGCATTTATGGCATTAACTTGGGAATACTATATCCATCAAGTCTGATGACAAATGTGGAAGATGAGGGTCTTGCCTGCCTCTGGCTCAAGCAGCCAGTTGTGTTGGGAGGAGAGAGGATGTTGTAACAGAGAAGCTGGGGTGAGTGGCCGGTCTCCTCTGCAGCCTGCCTCACAGATAGTGACAACCACAAAGTGTGGGACAAATGTGGCTCTTCAAAAAAAGAGGAGGGATTCACCAGTGACTTTGCAGAAATAATCTAGATCCCGCTGATAGTAACCATAGCTGCTACTGATGGAGACCCTCCTACATTCCAAGGACTCTGTAATCATTACCTCAAATCCTGCCTATGATCCAACAAGGTGGGTATTATTACACCCATTTTATAGGTTAAAAGACTGAGGAGCAAACGGACTGAGTAGCTTACCAGAGATTATAGAACTAGAGTGAAGATTTAAATCCATGCCTTTCTAACTAAATTGGGCATTTCCACAGATACAGGCTTTCAAGATTGGATTTTCCAAGTATCATACAAAGCGAACACCACCACCAAGAAAAGCATCTTGATCTGTTTAAAATAAAATGTAATCATTCTAAATAACTAGGAATAATTCTAATAAAATGCCATCCTAATCAGAGCTAAAGCTGGGTCAGTTTAGTTTCTGGGTCAGACTAAACTGGATTCAAATCCTGGGATTGCTACTTACTAGCAAGTCATTTAACCCGTTTGAGGTTTGGTAGGCCAAAACCATGGTCGTTTGCATCCTGGGAGCTTTTAGTCACACCGTGGCTTTCCTCGGGAATCTTACTGCCCTCCACCCCACCCATCCTTCCTTCAAGTTAAGCACTTATCCCAACCCGTCAAAATCACTCTCCTTCCCCCTCATCTTCTCTCTATTCCTATAGTACACATAGTGTTTATATCAGTTATCAGGATGGTACCGGCCTCTCCGTCTCTCCTTTAGCTCTCTTATCTCTGTTTCATGTTCTCACACATTTATATGATTATTTCCATTTCTCCAACATCTATAGTGTTATGAATAATAATATGCACACTATTTGTAATACTATGCAACTTTTCAATAATAATGTATAATATTATATTATTTAATAACGTGTAATATTGTACACACATTATTTCCGTCTATGTATTTATTTCATCGGATCTTGGCTTTGTACTTGCTTCTCTTTCCCACAATCCCTAACCCACAGCATATATTCAATGAATAAGGTTGATTTGAAGCCCAGCTGCTATCCACAAAGACAAATAAAAAGTGAGGGCTAATCGTTCCTACTTCCTGTTCAGTTTAAGAATGCCTATTTCATTCTTTGCCAGAATTTATTTAGTTCTTTGTTTCAAGAAGACATCTGGCAACATCACGTCATTGAGTCTTCTGGGGCATTTGCTTGGGTCTAGCCCCTCCCAGCTACGAAACGGCCCAAATTTGCCTTCTATCTAGTCTTCTTCCATTTGTTTTGTTTATTCGTTTGCTTGTTTGGTCTTCTGTTATGAAAGCTTTTCCAATCCTTGTCCATTCAGTCAAGGAATGTTACCCTTCCCTGCTTAAAACTCATTCGCTTTCTATTAAGCTCAGGATGTATATAAATCTCTGCATGTGGCCTACAAGCAAGGTGACCTTATAATTTATCATCCAAACTCTAAGGGACATCTAAGGGTGAAAGGGTTGCTGTTAATAACTATTGCAGGACAACAGATGTCAGCCACACCTTGGCAAACTCCTAAAAGGCCCCAGTGATCTGGCTCCTTTTGGCCTTTCTGGCCCTTCCGTGTCCCTCTCCTTTGCCCATGCTCCATCTGTCCTCTTGGCTCCTTCAGGAGGTCCAGCTCTTGCCCTCAGCCTCTTTTCCCACCTCTTACACTTGGTCCTTCTGGCCCTCCCAATGTCTTTCTAAGCCACTGGTCCCCCATTCTTGACTCTGAAAACCTCCCACTGTTTTCTTTCCTAGCACCTGCCCCGGTTCTCATCTATGCCATCTGTGCTCAGGGGTGTTCACGGCAGCAAGTTCTTGTGTGTTCTGTGCACTTCTGAATTCACTCCCTGCACGTGACAGAGGCGCAGGGATGCTCGGTAAATGTTTGTGAAATGCTTATTTCTTTCCATCCACCCATCAATTTATCAAACATTTTTTAGCTCCTGCTGTGTGCCAAGTTCTGTAGTGGACATTGGAAATACTGAAATAATAAGGCAAGAATCCAGTCTGTGTGTGAGCAACACACACAAAAAGAGTTACAAAACAATGTAAACAGGTTATAACTTGGAAGAGTACCAGGCTGGAGAAGGGAGAAGAGGGGGTTTCACCTCCCTGAGGGGTTAAGTTCTCAAGGAAAGAGAAGGTAGAAGTGACAGCATGTGCAAAGAGGAGGCATATAGGCGATTTGATGAGGGGAGTAGTGGGTTCATGTGGGGGTCGGGGGCTGGAGAGGTGACCAGTGCCACTCCTCCAGACAGGCAGGGAGGAAGTACCTCATCAGCTTCCTGCGACAGGGATGACCCCATCCCCAGCACAGTGGAAAAGGGGACACTCAGCATCATCTCCCTCACTCCTCTTTCTTGTCGGGCCCTCTCTAACTCAAAACCAGATGCCCTCCCTTCTACCCCAGGAGGTAGCTTTTCTTTCAGATTCCCAATGACCCAAATGCTGTCTCTTAAACCAGGGAGTGGCCCATGCTCTGAGCACCATTCTCTTAGAGGCCTTCTGGGCAGGTCTCAGATGCAGACCCTGTCCTCTGGCTCACACCACGGGAAGCAGCCTTACTACCTGATAAGCCTCCCATACAGGGACACCCGTTCATCGGCAAGGCTCCGGCAAGGTTCTGCAAGCCGGAATGCAGCTGTTAGGGAGAGCAGTGATGGGCTGCAGAACCTGCTGCACTGTGCCCCCAGCAGTGAGGCTGCTCCTGCTACAGTTGTGACCCCGTTAGGGACTGCAGGGCATGGGCTGGGGGTTGGCAGGCCTCTCTCCTGAACCACCATCTCAGAGGGGATGAGGGGGAGTAGAAAGGCAGCGTGAAGCTTGGGCCCTGTGGGCTCTGCTGTCGGTGGCCCTGCAGAAACGTCATGAATCCCAAGACCCCTTCCCATTGTCAGAGAATCCATTTCAACATGCACAGCAGAGATTCCAGCAGAAGATGCTGCAAGGAAAAAGATCCATCAACAAAACGAAGATCTCCTGGGGGATGTGGGTGGAGGGCAGAGGTCCAAATCAAGGAGGAGAACTAATCCTCCTTTGGTTCACAGAGATGGCCCTTTCTCCTAACAACCTGTGCTCTGCACCAGGGAGTGCTGGTTAGCGGTGCCATGTAGGACCCCGGGCTTCCCGGGGAGTCTTTGTGCCTTTCTGCTGCTGGGGACAACCGGTCCGTTTACCCAGGCTCTGACCCACAGAGGTACGAGAGGTGATGGCCTAGACGGGCCCCCTCTCTGCAAGAGGACACTCCATAGAGTAATAGTAATAACATCCCTATTTTATTAAGCACTCGGGTGTTGGCCATTCTGCAGGGTCATTTGCATATATCCTTTCTAATCCTGGCAACTAAGGCTCATGATACTAAATAGAATGGTCAGATTTCCAATCCGGGGCCATCTCACTGATGTGTTCTATTCATTACGTGACACATCTCCCTTTCCCTAAGAAGGGGGAAAAGGAGACAATATGGTGGCCTCATGAAGAGTTATCACCTTTGATAGACTGTGGACCTGGGTTCACATGGCCACAGGTATTTACCCCAACTCTGTCCCTACACGTGTGTAGGATGGTTTGATGGGAAAATGTGGGGCTCAATGTGCAACCTTGGGCAAGTCTAGTGTCAACTGTAAAATCGGGACAATTCCTGCTCAACCTGTCATGGGACTAACATAAAGAGAATGAACACATTTACAAACTGTGTTAGGTAGAACCCCAGGATGGAGCTGTTCAAGCTTCAGTGAGTATAAAAATCGCCTGTGGGGGCTTGTTAAAATGCAGGTTCCCAGGCCTCAACTCAGATAGTCTGACTCAGTGGATCAGTAGAAAGTGGAGGAATCTGCATGTTACCCAGCAACCTTGACGAGTCTGTAACTGATGAGAGTTACCTTTGGCCTGGTGGGGTGGCAGGACCTCCAGGGTGGGTACTGGTGAGTCGGGAGGAGAGGGAGTGCATGCCAAAGTCCTTCAGCCCAGTTTCACCCAGAACGCTCTGGTTTTCAGGAAGATTCCACGTGAAGGAGAATTACATAACTTAAACAGTAAAATTTTAAAAAAAATTTAAAAGATCGCAATGCACTTTTACACGTGAAAATGCTTTGGGTAAATTAAAGGCACTCTCTAGAGATGAGCAATTTTAGTCAAACTTTGGCCATCTGAAACCCTCAGGGAATGAATCATTCTGGAAAGCCTAATTTTCCCGATAGCATTAAAACTTTTTATTAAATGTTAATCGTTTTGTGGAGAATATGTTACACTCTTCCCTGCCTTTTAAAACAGAATATGAAGAACATAATTTAACTGTTGTTTGAAAACTCAGGACTACCAATTGGATAACGTATGGCCATCCCAAAGCATGGGTGGCCATCCCAGAGGTTAGTCCTGCCAAGCTTGAGGGGGAAAGTAGATCTATTCGATTCCACTCTCAGTCTCCTCAACACAGGCTATGGTTTATGCAAATTCAGTGAAGGCAGAACAACATGGTGAAAACAGGAGAGCATCAGGGATTCAGGATGATGAGCTCCAGGCTCTACTCTGCCACTTATGAGCCATGGGACCCAGAGCAAATCCCTTGGCCTGGGCCTCACTTTCTTTATCTGTAAGGTAAGAGTTCAGACCAAGCAATCTCCAGAGTCAGGGGCCAGTCTCTAAGGCGGGCATTGCAAACTCCACTGCCGTCAGGAGCCAAGCAGGTGGGGCTGGTGGGAAACAAGAGGGCAAATGCCTGCCTACAGCTCAGCCAAGCACAGCATCAGCCGACTGGTGACATGAGAGTGAAGGCCCATTGCTATCAGGTCAAGTTTTTAAGAAAAGCTGATAACCTGGGTTTTTCTGTGAAATCTCTGGATTTCTTAAATGTTAACACCTGTGGTCGATAGGGTAGGTAGGCTCAGTCGTTTTCCATCCCCTTCTTCTTCTAGGAGACCTCCTATCTAGACAGAACGTGAAACACTACGTACTTCTCATTTCTTTATACTTGGGATCTGGGAGACGAATTAGGTTGTGGCAATAAGATTCAGTCATAGTTTTGAAAGACAAAGGGAGGCAGATGCTGTCTTCTGAATCCCCATCCAGACCCCCACCTGTAAGGAAGTCTGAACACAGGTCAAATAGAATTCACCTGTGGGCACCTTTGGGCTTGAGGTCTCTTCGGTCTCTAACACTTGTTACAGAGCAGAGTAGCAGCTGCCAGGGTGGACAGCCTCGGGCAGCTGACGTAAGGGGGAGAAACAGCCAAATGGCCACCAATACTCGCAGGGTCTTTCCCTTTAAAGGTCACCCTACATCCCTCCTCCACTCCTGAGGGACCTGCTCAGCAGCGAACACAAGACTCTGGCATTCTTATCTGGATGCAATTCTCTGGTTTTCTCTCACAAAGAGGATTAAGGACACACTTCTGTTTTCCAAAGGAGGGCAGAGTTTGCTTCAGGCAGGGTCCTGTCAGGATGGTTGGCATGCTGAGTCCCTGCTGCTTCCCTCCACCTCTTTCAGCGTGTTCCAAAATGAGCAGCTGGGGGCTTCTTAACAGGGGTTCAAGTTTCTAATTCGGTTACTCTTGAGCTGCCCAAACTGGATTTTATCTGCCTAAGTGGTCCGTGGGTGGGGAGGATTTAGGGACATGTAAACGGACCACCCATTTCACACATAAAAATAGCTGTTATGGACCGAGGACCTACTTGATATCATTTCTAAACCTCACAACAACACTGAGGGGCAGATATCGCTGCCCCCATTTTATAAATGAGGTAACTGAGGCTCACAAACGTTAGTGACTTCCCCACGTTCCCACAGATAGTAAGCAGCAGAGCCAAAATTCAAGAGCAATTTTGTTTATCTTCGATGAACCGGTGCGGTGGGTTACTTTTGGACCCAGAGCAGGTTCTTTTTACAAATTGCCCAGACACCTGGGCAAGACTGCCAGTGGGTTAGATAATGTGATCCTGCCTCCTGGTGGTCAGATTGGTGGCACAGCTCCACACATTCCAGGCCAGGAAGCCTCTCCCTCTCCCACTGCCCCCGGGGACCTGGCAGCTGATTATTTCAAGAAGTGGGCTTGGCCACTCTGGGACGGTGAGGCTGGGAGCAAGTGAAAGCAGCTGGCTCCGTTCTCAGGCCCTCTCACCTCTCGTGGGGGAGTGGCAGGACAGCCTGAGGCCTCAGCTCTTACCAGTCCTGCTCAGAATGAACAGAGCACTCATTGACTCCCCTCCCATGTGCAGGGCACCTGCTAAACTTTTTACATCTGTTGCCTCTGTTCCCACTCTGTCCCCAAGTGGTGATTACCACTATCCCTCATGATTCAGCTCTCCAGAATTTGGCATGAGAACTCGTTCTGAGATACATTTTGGAAGATGGTGCTGAGGACACGGCAGTTATACTATATGGACATCTAGATCTTTCCTCTAATAACATATATATTATATATATATATGTTATATATATATATATATCCCCTTTTAAAATTAGCAATTGTTTTTCCAGTTTAGCACAATTTCGATTATTTGTTTAAATGCAAAAATATATATATTAACACCCTCCCCAATAAAAATAACTGCCACTGAGGCCTTCCTCTGATCAATTACCTGTGCTCATGATTTTGAGCCTTAGACACCTGAGACCTTCTTCCAGGAGCACGTGTATCCCACACTCTGTCATGCCAATTAGCTAAACAAAAGGTTTGTCTCTCCCTCCCCTGAAAATGCACATTTCCCTGTTCTGAGCATGTGTGTTGTTAGATGATGGGGGTCTCAGCAGGCGTTCTTCCAGCCCCTGGTGACTTTGAGTGGCAGCAACATTCTCTGCTGAGAGGGAGGAATTCCTGCATGGCCAGGCCACCTGCTACCGTTGCTTCTGCAAAGATCTCAGCAGCATAGAAGTCCTAATTTAAAAAAATAAAAAGTATTAATTCTGGTGGCTCCATAGGAAACCATTAATTTGAGTATCCCTTCCCACTCCAAAATGTATGTTGCTTAAGCCCAGAAAATAAATTATTTTGTGACACTTTTTGACCTTTTGTTTAAGAGTATCTCCTGTCTTATTCACTTAAAATGCATTTTTCCCTTCCAAGCCTAGCTAACTCCTGCCCATGTTTTGGGGTTCTGCCCAGGTATTGCCTCCTCTGAGAAGCCCTCCCTGACTGCTGCAGATGGGTTATGTCCCTTCCCACTCTGTCTTGTGATCAGGTATCACAAGGCTTATTGAGAAAACCCAAACAATGTAATTAAGGTAGGCGTATACATGGATACACGCATCTACATATAAAATTCAAGAAAAATCAATAAAACTTGAGATAAGTACCTTCCGATTGTAGGGGAAGCTATTGTTCATACAGATGAGCATCTGAACCTTAAAGCAATTTAAATGTTTTATTGTACTAAATTAATAGTTGCAGCTCCCTTTCTAAAACTTGGCATTCTGATAACACTATCAAGAACCATATTGAAAAATGTTACTTGCCCAAGGGACCACAAATAAATACATGCTTAAATTAAACGAAAAAAATTTAATTAAGTGTATGAACAGTTATACTAAATGATTTCTCCAGAAGCCAATGGGAAATTATACCTTACAAATAGCTACAGAATAAGGTCTGTTGTTGGGAGGTTATTAACCTAATCAGATAATCAAATTTCACCACCAACCGTAGCCATCCGATTTACCCATGTCAAAATAAAACCATTGTTAACTCTTCTTAATGAAATCAGAATGGAGAGGAGGGAGGTAGCTGATTTCCGAACAATATCTTTCCTTTAAAAACATGGCTTACAAAATGCTTTTTCTTCTCCTAGCTCCAAAAACAAGACTTTGCTATTGTTCAGTGAAGTTCTAAAACTATCCAGCTTAAATAAAAAAAAAAAAAAGATGAAATTGGAAATGAAATTCATGGATGTTTTCTCTTCACAGAAGTCATTGGCAAAAGGGGAAATAAACAAATAGGTTTTGCTCTCAAATTTTGGTGAGGCAAATTTGTTCCAAGGCTGAGGTGTTTCTTGCCAGTTTTAAACCCAAGGTGCATTTTTATAGCCAAGAACTAAAGCTCTGAAACACAGCGATCCACGGAATAATGGAAATGCTGACACAACCTTCACTTCAGCAGCAGGAATGGTGCCACTATAATTTATGGAGAACACATTTTGGTTTTGTCAGGTTTTTAAACATAGACTGTTATAAATTTGAAGGAGGACTGTCTTGTTAAAGCTTCAAATGGCATGTGTTAGTATTGGTTATGCACCATGTCCTGTATTTGGAATGACGTTTGTAGAACACAGTTTATCCCGATGGGAAAAGAGGGCACTGAATCCTGTTTTGTTTTCAGAACAATATTCACTGACTAAAAGCGCCGTGATCATCAACATGATCACAACCAGCTAGAAGATCCTCATAAAGGGAGCCGACCATCCTCAGACAGAGTTTTTTCCCTTCCTTTCTTTACTGATGCATTCATTATTTGACAAATATTTATTGAGGATATTCAGTGTCATGTCTTGTCTTAGGCAATAGGATTAAAATGATTATGGTGCCATCTCTGTTCTTTAGGAGCTTATGTGTTGTAGAAAGAAAGGTTTAAAAAAAAACCCAACTGTGTGTAGATTTAGATAAGTGACGTAGACATTCAATATACTTGTACACAAAGGATATTATATATGTGTGTATAGGTAGTGTGTGTGTGTGTGTGTGTGTGTGTGTGTGTGTGTGTGTGTGTAGTTTTCAAACCACATATCCTTAACCAAAGTGGAGAGAAGTCTTACTGGCAAGTCTCATTCAGGGGAGGGACCCAGCAACAGGTGATGAGCCCCACTTCTTTTTTATTTATTTATTATTAGTTTCATGATGAGCCCCACTTCTTTGGGAGTTGTTGAGGGTTGAGTGAAAAGTGTAAGAGGTTAATCTCAGAGGTCTGGGCAGTGAGCATAGATTCCATTCTCTGGAGCTCTGGAATTGGTTTCTTATTCTGGGAGAAGTAGATTCATGGGAACCCTGAATACCAACCCGTCTCCCACCCTATTATGCTTTTGCCTTGCTTACGACCAACCACCTTTGTCTGGAGTAGTAACTTTTGTGATACTCTCTGAAAGGAGTTGTTCATGATGATCTTCCTTGTTGTAGGGTTTTCTTCGAAGCAATTGTCATCATTACAAAACTCTGAATAGGTAGCAATTGTGATAAGCTTAGGGATAAAGAGAGCAGACTCATCTGCCTACTCCATTGCTTTCTGAAGGCATGATCTTGAAGCCTCAGGATTTGTACTCTGTGAAATGGGGATAAACCAAAAGTCATCTCTAAGGCTATTAGAATAGTCTCAGTGAGGACCAATGGGGACCAAGGTCCATGGCTACAACTATCATTTAGGGAAATGTAGGAAAGCAGAGGGAGAAGATGTCCCTGAATATGATATGACCTGTGATGTTTCTAAGTGGGGTATCATGGTGCCATGGAAGATGATGTTTATAAAAGACCATAATAATGGCCAACATGTCTTGCATACTCGCTGATCTATTGTGCTCTTTTTCCATTATTTCGTTTGAGTGTCACAATATTTTGCTATATGAGGAAACTGAGCCTTATGTATTGGGCAGCTTGCCAAGGTAGGATACCCATAAATTCTGGGACACTCTCACTTTGTGTCTGATGTCTTAGGTTAATTATGAAGAGTGCCCCTTTCATTCCCATATGTGTTTTCGTTTGGGTGATGAGTTATACATGATTATCTAGGGTCACACAGCTACATAGTAGGTGGCAGAATCAGGATTTAGACCCCTACAGTCTGACTCCAAAATTGCACTCTTAATAGCTATGCTTTAAACAAGTTTGTTACAACATTTTGTAGAAAAAACAGGCGAGTGCAAAACTGTACATGCAGATTATCACACAATCTTTTTAAAAAATATTCTGTGCATAGAAAAAACTCTGGAAATACATAAGTGATTAGGTATAGGTAGAGAGAATATAATAGATTTTTATAATAATACTTCTTTCTACTTTACATTTTCTAAATTTTCTTCAGTTAGAATGTGTGACTTTTACCATGAAAATAATATTTTTAAAAGTGCAGGCGTAAAAAGTATCTCAAGTAGTACTTCATGAATAAGTGTTATTTTGATATTTTAGAGGCTATCAAAAATTTAATACAGTGAAGCCAAAAAGAAACAAGAAGGAGAGTGAAGAGGAGAGAAAGAAGGAGAAAGAAAAGGAGAGGGCACTTGGTCTAAGAGTAGTGAAACCACAGGTAGGAATCTGTAATCCTAACCGGCCATGGTGTGGCTTTGACCTTGTTTCCTCAGAAGTTCCCAGGAGGTCAAAATCTAAAGGAGATTACACTGTAATGGTTTTACAGGCATAAAAGACATTTCAGGATCAATTGGGGAGATTTTAATATGAACTGGGTATTAGATGGTATTGTGGAATTACTGTCACTTAACTTTATTTATTTATTTATTTATTTATTTATTTATTTATTATTTAGTTAGGATAATGATATTATTATGGATTGTGTGAAAGAATGTCCTTCCTCCTGAGAAATGCATGCTAAAATATTTAGGGATAAAGTGTCATCATCTCCACAACTTACATTCAAATGGTTCAGGGAAAAAAAAGAGAGTAAGTTTGTGTGTGTATATAAAGAGGAAGAGAGAAAATGTGGCAAAATGGTAAACGCCTGCTTCATCTCCTTGGAAGGGATGTGCATGTTCATTATATTATACCTTGAAATTTTTTTTGTATGTTTGGAAATTTTCAAAATAAAAGTCAGGATAGAGTTTTTAAAAATCCTTTGGAAATAACAAAACTTTTGAAATAAAAAAACAAGACCACAAAGCATGTATTCAAATAATAATGATAAAGAATCTAGGTATTAGAGCTAGATATTTTAATTCTCGTTGTACAGCTTAAGTGCTTTATAATTCTGGGCAAGTCTTTCTACATCTCAGTTTCGTCCTCTGTAAAATGATGATAACAGTAACCTCACAGATTTTTGAACAGGATTAACAGATTATATGTATAAAGCAACTATCACTGTGCCTGTCCACAGTATCATATAAGTAAAATATAATCTAATCAAGTGACACAAAATAGGAGCCTCCTGAAGTCTGTAGAGCTTTGAGGAATTCAAAACAAAGGAAGGTTTTTTTCCTGCTACAGCTATGTTTTCCATGTAAATACCGCTGAGCTTGATATTACATGGAAAACTCTTGAGGTGAAATCATGAATCAAGTCTTCATCAGCTTTGACCAAATCGATGCAACCACAAGTGGTTTCTATTGTATCTGTTCGTTTCAGTTTGTGGTGTTTTGTTTTAGTTTATTCTCTCTACCTCTGACCTAGGGTTCAAGTAAAGGGCAAAGGAGCTCAGGTTCAACCCATGTAGGTGGTTTGGTTGGGCACCCAGGGTAGTCAGAAAACTCACAAATGGAGGATAAACGTAGGTCTTATATCAGTGCCCTAACAAAACAAAACAACATGATATGAGTTCAGTAGTGCTGGTGATGATGATTATAATACTGAAAAATAAATCTTTTAGCCAAACACACATTTATAGAGTACTTAGTATGCCTGCCTGTAATGTGCTGAAGGTGCAGAGATGAATAAAACAAAGTCTCTGCTCATAATGGGGTGGTAATAAGGATTGACATGTAAAGAATTGATGATAATGATGTAAACAGCACTTTATAGTTTATAGACCACTTCCCCACATTGCTTCACTCGGGTAAGCATCAAGAGGTAACATTGATGGTAGGAAAGTATCTTCTCACTGAATTCCCTTATTTTTATCTTCATAGAGTGAGTGATACCATGACATACATACTGGGTAGAGAAAGCTTGAGTTCTGGTCTCACTGCATCATTCTTATCATGACATGACACATCAGTGCCTCAACTTTTATTTAACGGAAGACATGACATTCATGTCTTCTTCATCTTTGTATCCAAATTTCCTGCAAAGAGCCCAGAATATAATAGCTACTCAATTAATGTTTATTCATGGAAGGAAAGCAGGAAGGGAGGAAGGATAGGAAGGAGAAAGACAGGAAGGGAGGGAGGGAGGGAGGAAAAAAGAAAGAAGAAAAGGGATTCAAATTCTAAGAATTCGTCAAGCTTCTACCATGTACCTAAGATGTGTTAAGCAATATAGGAAATGCCAAAGAAACCTAAGAGTCTCTGTCCACAAAGACTTTTAAGCTAATGTCAGTAAAATAATTTAAAGACAATAAATAAAGTTTACTTTTAAGTAACAACAAAAAAATCTAAAGAAAAATGGTAGTCCCAGAGTGTATACTTTATGACAAATCAAAGAAAAGTTGTAATTACAAAGAAATAAAATTTATTTGCCATTTAATTTATTGCAAGTTCATGAGAGTGACTTCTCTTTTGATCTGTAACGTTGTCAAATTAAACTGAGGTTCAGTTGGCAAAGTTTGCACCAAATAAAAATTCCAAGGAAAAATCTCAGTGAACTGACAATCCCCTTTAAACAGGAGCTCCAGTGTCCGCGCTACAATTTCACTTACATATTCAACAGCCATCTCTCTTCATTATGAATAATAAACTAGCATCTCTTTTAAATATACAGGTATTGAGTTATCTATGCATACATTAACCACAACTCAAGTAAAGAAAAAAATCTAAATGTGCATTAATCTTTTATTGGCTTTTCCACTTGTCATAAACAGTTTGTAACCAGATATATATCATCATACTAAACATCATGTAAAACCTCTCACTCAATAATCCGATTGATATCCAGGTAATATATCCTGTGGCAACAGTTCTCAAATGGGCCATTTTATAACCTAGGCAAAGGTTAATCATCCTTAGCTTCCTAAGTGTGATCTTAACCAAACTCTTGCTACTTACTAGTGACTCTCGAACAACATCCTGTTTTATGGTTAATTAATTATTCTTTGCCAACATTAATTCATCCCAGAACTGGGACCATCAAACAATATGCTAAAAGAGATGTCTATTATCTTTTATTGTTATTGGACTTTTTTTCCCCACATTTAGAAATATTTTGTTTACAGCATTTCTGCTGAATACTTAAATTTTATCTATCCTTTACTAAGTGTTTATTTATCTATGCCCTTCCTTTAATTTCCAAATGGATTACAATGTGCCTACTAAATAAACTAGGAAATTAATGAGAGCCTAGACTGAACTTAGAACCCTACATGCCATCCAAGAACTCCTGAAAGTTTATTGAAGTTAACCCACAAATTTGGCTCTGAACTTTCTAGGAACCAGTACAATCAGGGAAACATAATTCATCCATCCATCCATTCTTTCATTCATTCACTTACATGACAAATATTTATTTTACATATTAGATAAAAGGCATTTTGTTGGATGCTGATTAAACAGCGTAGAGTAAAAAGAGACTTGGCTTTTCCCTTGGAGAACTTATTATCCAGCTACGCAGACCAATTGTAAGAGTTATATAGTAGTAAATACTGAAAATTCCATAAAGGAAAAATTCTAAGAGAGCAAATTTTAGGGAAGATCAAACTTCAGGTTAGGGAAAGTGAAATCTAACCTGAAACCTCCCTGGGATGCCTCCTAGTTTCCATTTCCCCCTTCTTTCTTAATAATAGAACTTCAATCTTTAGCTAGGCACAATGCTGCCCAATAGAACACTCCATTTTCTAGCGTCCCTTGCAGCCGGAGATGACCTCATGACTTAGTTCTGGCCAATAAAATAAGTGGAAATACTGTAGGGGCTTCTGGAAACTGCTTGCAGACAGTAGCCTCAGCTTGAGAAGCATCTTTTTGCAGTCCCTACCTCCTCCTACTGAAGTTCCAATGGCCGTTTTGGACTGTGAAGCGATGTTGAAGATGAAAGGCATGTACTATGGATGGCAAGAAGAAACATGAAAAATCCAGATGGCACTTTGGAGATGCTAGATGAACCCCTTGATTCTTTATCCTGGTCTTCTACATAAAGGAGATATAAGTATCTCTGGTTTAAACCACTGTTCTTTGAGTTTCACTATTGCATGTAGCTGAATATAAACCCAGCTGATTGCATAGCACAGAGGCCGTCAGGCAGAGGGTTGAGAAAGGAGGATTCCAGTCAGCAGACTGGCAGTTGGAAAGACCTTGGGTTACTTCAGGGACTGAAAGAAGATCAGTGTAGAGGAAGCCTAACCTGTGACTGACTAGATGGTGCAGGATGAGGCTGGAGAGATAGGAAAAGAGATAGGAGATCATGCAGGCTCTGGGGTAGAGTTTATTCTAAGAGCCGCAGAAGCAATTTGTTGTGAGGTCAAGAGTTTCTAAACATTTTTGTTGGCCACTGAATCCTTTCTTCAAACAAAATATTAGGCAGACACCAAATGCAGAAAACAAATAAAAGCACAGCTGCTCTGGGTAGAAGCTGGAATTCAGGCCTCAGAGCCCATTTTCTTTTTTCCCTTTGCTCTCATTCCCAACCTCAGAGCAGCTCCTGAAGCAGCCCAGAAGACCCCTGAGGCTCTTGGGAACACGGCATAAAATACATGGGCTTATATGACTCACAGAGTCCTTAAGATATAAACTAGGAACTCAGGAGAAACAAGCCTTCCTAGTACTGAGACTGCAGAGAAATCTTTCTAGTGAGTCTTCACAGAGAGAAGTTTGTAACGGCTTGTCCGCCAAGGCTTCATGCCAAAACAAAATTCAGAGAAAGCAATTTTAAAGGTGGGGCGAGAGTAGCAAGGGTTGGAACAATGTAGAACAATGCAGCCCAGCTACTTCACCCTCCCATGGGCTGGTTTCATCCAAGATAGCCTTGCCGGGCACGGGGATGTTTTTTCTCTCCCCAGCCAATCTGCCTCCATCAAGTTTAGTCTCAGCTGTAGTCAGGACAGCTGCCTGGAAGCCCCTTCAGGCGCTGTCAACAGGGGCTTCTCTCAGGGGTAGACACCTCCCCCCCCAAAAGATTTCCATTACACACTTGTTTGGCCTGCAAATAAATTGGTAACACAGCTGAATTTAATCTTTTGATTCCCCCCTGAGAACCAATTTCTCCAAGCCATTCCCATGTAGACAAAAAGATTTTGTCTCACTAAACCTGTTTATTGACCAAAAGTGTCACCTCTGCTCTGACCGCTGACCTTATCTGAATATTCAAATCTATTACAGATCACAAGTTCAAATGATTTTGCTGCCCTGTGGAAGCCCTGTTTTCATAGTGAGCTGATTACCAATGACAATATTATAAGGGCTTTAATTGAGATTCTACAAACAATTTGCACCCTGGATTTACAAACCTAATATATTCAGAAATGTGAATGTTGCTGACACTATTTCTTTTTTAAAGAAATGTTGGCCACGTGTATGTAAATACAAGACCAGGTCTCTAACCCCTGAGCTATGGAGCCAAATGCCAGGCGTGTGTAAATACTGCCACTTCTCTTAGCCAAGTATTTCCACCCTCACCACAGTCTTAATAATCTTTAACTGGAATCTGCAAACACTTCTGCACTACAGAGAAAACCTTTTGCATTCTGATGCCATCCATGACCATGGGAATCTCTGGGCCCTCCTCACCCACCCCCCTTTCATGCCATGGAAGTAAATGAGTAAAGAATACAGGTTCTACTACTTGCATTAGCACTGCTTTAGGCAAGCCACTTAATTCCGCTTTATCTTACCCTTCTCAGCAATCAAGAAAGGATAAAATAATTCTACACCCAACTTACAAAACTGATGTTTGGATAGAATTAATTAATTGATGTAAAAGGTTTAAAAAGTCAAAAGGAGCACTTAAAAATGAAAGCCATTTTTATTAAACAGACATTTTTTTTTTTAAACAATGGAAATACATCTGAGTAAAATGTTAATAGTATTAAGACCTAACATTTATTGAGGATTACATACGCCAGGCCATGTATAAGTACCTTACATGCACTATCTCATTGAAGCTACAGAAAACCCAAATGAGGGGAGCACTGCTATTAATCCCATTTTACAGATAAGGAAAACTGAGGTATGAAGGACTACTATGACACTTGCTTGAGGTCATACAGCAGGAAACTAAAACTTTACCACTATACTCTAGAATGTACAGTGTAGATACTTGCAGATTTTATTGGATTTTTAGATTCACTTTTTAAAATATCATGAAAGAAAGAGTGATGTGAGTCTCTAATTGCCAACTATCTCCTCACATGAATTCAACTCCTGGGTTTACTGGCCCTAGCTGAAACAGCCTTGATTTTCCCACTAGCTCAGGGGGAAAGAGATTGCTTATTTGTAAAACAAAAACAAACAAACAAACAAAAAATTGTTCTTCTATCTGACACCGTGTACCAAAATTAACTCAAAATGGATCAAAGACCTAAACATAAGACCTGAAAAAATAAAATGCATAGAGAAAACAGGTACTAACTTATGGACCTTCGGTTCAAAGAGCATTTTATGAATTTGACCCCAAAGGCAAGGGAATACAAAGCTAAAATAAATGAATGGGACTATATCAAACTTAAAAGCTTCTGCACAGCAAAAGAAACCATTGACAAAATAAAGAGGTAACCAACTGAATGGGAGAAGACTTTTGCAAACAGTGTCTCTGATAAGCGGCTAATATCCAAAATACATAAGGAACACACACAACTCAACAGCAAAAAAACAAACAATCCACTTAAAAAATGGGCAGAGGATTTGAAGAGACATTTCTCCAAAGAAGACATACAGATGGCCAATAGACATATGAAAAAATGTTCAACATCACTAATCATCAGAGAAATGCAAATAAAAACCACAATGAGATATCACCTCACCCCAGTCAGAATGGCTTTCATCAACAAGACAAATAGTAACAAGGGTTGGAGAAGCTGTGGAGAAAAAGGAACCCTCATACACTGTTGGTGGGAATGCAGATTGGTGCAGCCGCTAGGGAAGGCAATGTGGAGGTTTCTCAAAAAATTAAGAATAGAATTACCACATGACCCAGCAATCCCTCTCCTGGGTATCTACCAAAAAAAATCTGAAAACATTTATCCATGAAGATATATGTGCTCCAATGTTCATGGCAGCTTTATTTACACTAGCTAAAACATGGAAACAACCAAAGTGTCCTTTGATAGATGAATGGATAAAGAAGTTGTGGTATATATATATATATATATATATATATATATATATATATATATATGTATATATATACAATGGAATACTATTCCACCATAAGAAAAGATGAAATAGTTCCATTTGCGACAACATGGATGGATCTTGAGATTATTATGCTGAGCGAAATAAGTCAGACAGAAAAAGTCGAGAACCTATGATTTCACTGATATGTAGTATATAAAACTGAAAACAACAACAACAACAAAAAACAAATGAGGAAATCAAAACTCATAGACACAGATAATAGGTTAGTGGTTACTAGAGGGTAAGGGGGCAGGAGGGTGGTAGATGAGGGTAAAGGGGATCCAATACTTGGTGATGAAAAGAGAACTGACTCTGGGTGGTGAACACACGATGTGATATATAGATGATGTATTACAGAATTGTACACCTGAAATCTGTGTAACTTTACTAACAATTGTCACCCCAAGAAACTTTAAAAAAATTGTTCTTGTTAAGAAGAGGGAGAACATGTTCGTTTCATTATCCTTTTGCTAATCTTTGGCAGCTAACATGACTTGAATGCTAGCTAACAATGAGTAAAAGAATGTAGTTAAAGGAAAAGTTTCATCTCACATTTGTTTTAATACAACTGGTGGTAGAGAGAGGAGTGTCTTTCCCCCCACATGTGCTGCAAGGGAGCTGTTGTTCCAACCAGCAGAAGGAAGTTTTTGCCTCTCTTCTCTGCTCTGATAAAATGAAGTACAACTGTTCCAAATCAGCCGGTAAAGTACAACCCTTCTGAGAGAAATGGCCTGTCCAAGCACTAATATTTCAGAATTTCAAAGTTGAAAACTCACTGCAGGTAATTTATAGCCTAAATTTACTGAATGCCCTTCCAAGACAGCCTATTTAATCAAAGTTAACTGGTGAAAATTATGAAGGCTCTTAATTGAGCTCTCCTATGGTGGGCTTTCCAAACAGCCATGCAAGCACCACAGAAAATAACAAAATGAATAAACTACAATTTTCTCTAGTTCCATTTTCAAATATGACGTCTGGAATGAAGAGTTTAGATCTCTAGGTGGTGATCTTCATGCATAGTATAGTGTTTGTCCTGAATTTCATTGCTTTGAAAAAAAGATATGGAAAGTCTTGATTTAGTTGGCATTTAATGTGATTTTTATATAACTTCTGTGATATAATCAGTCGCATTGGGAATCAGCGGGGAAACTTAAAGAGCAGTAAAACCTTCAGCTATTGTTCTTCCTGTGCTCTGATTGGCTTGCTGGGTATACAAAGCTGAAAAATCCCAGTTCACATACACCTACTCTATTTGTAGGCACCCATAATGATTGAGTGCAGTCCAGCACCATCCCCTCTCCCAGCCATGCAGCCAGTCAGAATGCAGGGAAGACAATAGGTATGTTGGAACAGCAACAAAGAATGTGTTGCTGTAAATCACGTTACATTTCTGCATAGCTGGGAATAGTAATGCACAAGCCATAGGCAAGTATATTAATGTCTCCTGTTATCCATAAATGAAAAATCATGCACAACAACACACTCTTGATTGTTATTCCAAGACAGCTTTTTTAGTATGAGATTCTTTGCTATATTTTTTAAAAAAGCAAAACACATATTTTACTATTATTTAAAAGCATTTCCCCCCTCCTTTCAGTCGGGTCCATAAACATTTCTTTCCAGCAGATAAACACATTGTCTTTCCCTCACACTGACTAGTGAGGTGTTTAGAACTCAGAGGTATTAAATTTCTGGAGCCCTTAATGATATCAGAAAGAAGGTGAATGACCAGGGACTTCCCTATACCTAGTCAGTTTGAATTTGGAAAATTATTAGAACTGTGTGGAAACATAAAATGAAATATGCTAGCAACACATTACATTTACATGTTTTAAATCTGCTTAACCATGCATTTAATTTAGATTTAATGAAATAGTTATTATATGCAACCAAAACATCAGTGTTATTAAAAACAAATTTATAGAGGATTAACAGCTGTGTTATATGTCTATACCTACCTATGCCAGAGTCTTTCATTCTCAATAATGTGTTTTTAATCATTAACTTCTTATTAAATGCATGATAATTGTTTGAGTAATTCTATTGAGTGAGATAGATTAGGGTGTTCCTTGGAGTTTGGATAAATACCGATTGATAATTTAAACTGTATGAAATTGGCTCTGGAATCTATGCTATACCAATTCTTTACATATTTATTCCATTTTTTAAGATTCATAGTCAGCCTGTCTGAGGCTAATAGAACCATAGTGTGAACTCTAAGCTGCATATCTGTGGGATGTGTTTGCTATTAGTATCGACGATCAGAAAAGATATCAACATTTAGCAAAAGTTAAGGTATTTTTTTCATTGAGTTTCTTTTCTTTCTCTCCTTTTTTTTTTTTTTTTCCTGTAAGGAGAGTAATTGGAAAAGGCTACAATGGGGGGAAAAGCAATGAAGAACAAATTGCTGTACGTGAAGTTTCGTTTTTGAATAGCTGGGGAGATTAATTCACTTGACTGCAACTGGTTCATTACTACCCCCAGCTAGCCAAAAATGAAATATCACGTATGGCACCGTCTTTGCCCCATAGGTCATAATACTACAGTGATCACAGCAGGGCTGGGCTCGATTATGGAAAATGAGACCCCAGCCAATGTTCTCAAACACCCCCTGCCTGCCAAGGAGCTATCCGGGTGCTGTAATTGTGTTTACCTATTACCATGCCTTTATTTCATTACTTTGGACTTGCGGGATGCTATAAAAAGGAGACAGAATTTTGGAAACTCTTACCAATGAATGCTGTGTTTAGGGAGACCTTCCTCCTGCATTCTTGGAACAAATCATTTATGCCTGCCTTCCTTCACCTACAGTTTATGGCATACTCTCAAAGCCCTCACCAATGGATGAGGCAGAGAAAGCAAAGAAAGAAATGAATAGCCTTCTACCTGAAACTGGAAGCACTGTGAGGACTTTGTTGCTTCGTCTGTCTTAGGATGGATGAAGAATAAATCTGTGGGCCAGAGATCTTTGCCTCAGTCGTTCTGTTCCATCTGGTTTCTCAGCAGCTTCTTTTTAAGGCTCTGTGGTCATCCTAGAGCTTATCACTTATAATAATTATAATTGTTATCATTGGTTGAATACTTAGTGTTTGCCAGGCACTGACATTATCTCATTTAAAGTCCATAGCAAACTGTGAGATAGGTAGTGATGAGGCTTAACTCTTATTGAGCAATTTTTATGTACCAGGCACGGTTCAGAGAATTTGGTTCTCTGGATTCATGTACACCAACCAACTGTATTGGGTACTATTACCAACCCCAGTTTAAAGATGGAGAAACTAAAGCCCAGAATGGTTTGATGACTTTCCCAAGATCGCAAAGTTAGTATGTAGAAGAGCAAGGCTTTCTGGCTCTTGAGACATTATACTGTCTGTCATCCTTGTATTAAAAGTGAGGGAAAAAAGGCTCAGAGAGTCTGGAAAACTCACCCAAAGTCACACAGTGACGGTGACAGTGTTAAAGCTGGAATTCAAGCCCAGTATGCCTGAATTCTACACTGCACTGTAATCATCTGTAAATATAATGTAGTCTCTCCCACTAGATGAGCTGTTCCTTTAGGGCAGGATAAGTGGCTTAGTCATCTTAATATCCGTACTGACTGGCCCTGGGCCTGACGTATACTAGGCATTGTGTATATTTGTACAACAAATATACAAGTTGTTTTCCCCAACATCCTTCCTCCTCTTCCTAGACACAGAATTCTACGTTTCCCAGTCCCACTTGCAGTTAGGTACAGCCATCTGACTGAGTTGTAGCCAGCAAGGGATGAGGAGAAGTGACGTGTGACTATTTTTGGACCAAGATATGTAAGAAATGGGTTATGTTCCCCTCCTCACACTCTTTTCCCTTCTACCAAATGGATGCAGATAACAACACGAGAGGAGAGTGAAGCCACAAAATGGAAGAAGTCTGGGTCCTTCCATGACTCCATGGAAGAGAGCTGCCTGCTGACCAGAAATATTATGGACTATTACATAAATGAGAAATAAATTTATATTCTATTTGAGTTATTTGGGTCTATCTGTTACAGTAGCTAGCATTATGCCAACTAATACAGCATTTAATCAGTGATGAATGAATATTACTAACCTTTAATATCAGCAGAATATTTTCAGTTGCAAGAGAAGGCAGTCTGATCTGTTTAAGAGTAAAATCTATAGCTTTTTCTACTCCGTTACTTCATGAGCACCGCATCATCCTTAAACCAGGGTAGATTGGTACCTGCCTAAACGAATGCACGGCAAGAATCAACTTTACTTTCCCTTTGAGAAAATTTAGCTTCTAACAGTTGGTTGATTTGTCCAATGTATTACAATTGACTGGAGGGAGAGCCTAACCCAGGCCGCCTCACTCCTGAGTTATGCAAATAAGATAGCAAACAGCTGATTGTTAAATGTCTTTTTAAAACACCTAAAGTGACTTTCACTGTGGGGCTAATATTTACTTTCCTCTATGTGAACACAGACTCAGGTCAAAGCTCAATCGGCTGACTGCTATCTTTGGCTCCACTTTTTAGAGCATCTTGGCATAGAGAGCAAAAATACAGATGTTACATCTGAAGGCATAAGTGCTTTTCCAGGCTGCATCTAAGATTACATGCATATGTGATTATGTGGAGTAATATTTGTAAAAGAACTTTACATGTTATGCAAAATAAATGTGCCCTTATTACAGAAACTTTAGAAAGTAAACATGAGCAAAAAAAAAAATTAAAGTCTCTCAAATATATATGAGATATATTTTACCAAAACAGTCATTAAATATTCCTGTACAACATCACTTGTAATGACTAGATAGTATTTTGTCATATGAATATATCAAGATTTGTTGACTGAGGCCTTACATATATCAGCTATCAATAAAACAGAACGATAGTCCAGGATCAGGGCGATTAAAGCAGTAAACATGGCGGTTTTGTTCTTTCATTAACATTTATTAACACACATTTTTGGAGTACCCTCTCCATGCCAGCCATTGTGCCAGGTGCTGGAAAGCCCACAGTGAAAGAGACGAACAAATCTTCTCCTTGTTGGGGTAGCTATCGTGCAGATGATGGTCACTGCGGTATAAGAAAATGCCATTGTCCTACTCTACCTTTCTCATCTCTCTTTCAACACAGCTAACATTCCACTGAGAATGGAGAAAACCTCAAGAGAAAGAAGAGCTTTTTATTTTTTTCTTTTCAGGGATCATATATTCTTCTTGAGTAGGTAAAGCCCAAGAAACAGTAAAACTATGTGGTAGGTTGCATTTTTTGCTTACATTTTTTTCCTTCCCTCAATGCCCTTTCCCTGTGGTTAAAGCATATTCCCTACTCCATTCACTGACTTTGAGCTTAGCCACGTGACTTCCTTAGAACAACGGAATGTGGGTAGAAGTGGCGGTGTTCCAGTTCCAAGCAGAGACTAAAAAAGCATTACGTATTTCTATTAAGAAGTGGGTATCCTCTCTTATACCACCACCCTACACCACTAGAAAATTATGCCTTCAACAAGTAGCCGTTGTTCCTTCAGCCTGGCCCCCCAAATGAGAGAGACTTGGAGCTACCTGAACCTAACCTACATCTTAAAGTAGAGCTTCCCCAGAGACCCACAGACCTATCGGCAAGAAATAAATGTTTGCTATTATAAGCCACTGCTATTTGGGGGTTGTTTGTTATACCACATTATAGTAGCCGTAGCTGACTAATCCAGAACAATAAAAAATAAAATACTCAATTATGAAGGTTTAACTGAAATGTCATATCCTCCAGGAAATGTTTCAAGACATTGTGTCATCATCTTTGTGCCTCACCAGTCAGAATCAATCCCTCCTTTGTGCTTCCTTAGTAGTATTTTGCTTGTGTCTCTGTTACAGCTGACATTTACCACAGCCTGCTTTTTATACACATTTAGTTGTATGTGTCTGACATTCCTCCTGGAATATAAGCTGTTTGTTGTTATTGTTGTTTTTGTTTTTTGAAGGCAGGGGGCAGGGTACTCTTCACACTGTCTCTAGACTACCTACTTCCCGGCATACAACAGATGCTCACACATATTAAACTGAATGAATGAGGTAGAAGGTCTTCAGGAGAGCTGGTGGGATGGAACTGAACAATGGCATGCTACCCTAACCCTTGAGATGCACCATGGTACAAATACAAGTACAGAAATTGAATCCTACTTTTGGTTGGTGCAGGAAAAAAATCATCAGACGTTTAAAGCAAGACAAGTTATAAGGAAGACAGCATTCTATCCTAGAAAGAGACGGAACCAACAATCAAGAGACTTGAATTTCAGCTCAGATTTGGATACTAGAAAGGTATGTTACCGTGGGTCTCATGTTTTCCATCAAAGGAAAAACAATGATAATTTTATTCACCAGGTGGTTATAAAGATTCAGAAAGATGTACATCTGTGACAGAAACACATCAAGCCCCTCCCCAGTCTATATTAAGCCTAGCAAATCAGCTTGTTATCTTTTTAAATGAAGAGAGCCCCATTCCATATACCTCCAGGAAGCCAAAAGATGAATCATTAAATGACCACACAGGCTCACACTGAACCATTGCACAAGTTGCTCAGCTATAATGATCATTGTTTTGTGGTGACATTTGAGAGGTGTTTTTCATCTGGAAAACAAAAACTGAAATTTTAAATGTTTTATTGCCATATTAAAGTTGGGATTTTTAAAAAAAAAAACAAAAAAAAACTTATTTTATCTGCCAGGTAAAGTTAATTCCTTCTTTCAGTTCCCACTTAGTTTACACCTTCTTACAACTGAATTGTTTACCGTTCTCTATTCCAAACCATTCTGTGAGCTCCTGAGGCATGTGTGAGTTTCCCACACTGTGCTGGAACAGGCAAGTATATAGCACATTTCAGAAGCACTTTAATAAAGCAGTTAGCATTTTTCTCAAAAGAAAGCTCAAGATTTCTGCAAAATTTGTGTGTGTTCAATAATACTTCATTCATCAATGCCAATTAATTGATACTATTGTGCCTCTTGTGTATTCTGTACAAGAAATATGTAGGTAGCCAGCATATTCTAAAATGTATGTCACTCTCTTTATTTGCTTGTATAGAGAAAATCATGCATGATGTTTCATTTTCTTTCTTGCTCCAAGTCTTGATGATGAATTTGAGTCACAGAACACACGGAAAAGAACACAGATTTTGAAGTCACCACTCATGTTCAAATCATCACTTTGTGTTTTATAGGTCTTGTGATCCTGGGTATGATTCTTGACTTTTTTTGAACCACAGTTTCCTTATCAATAAAACAGAGATTCTATAATGTCCCTTGTAGAGTTGTAAAGTTTAGAGATAACTTATGAAAACCTAACACTATTCTTCACTTATGAAAACCTAACACTATACTTCAGGATAGGTGCTCATAAAAGAAAGTTGTCATTGTTAGTTATTATCTTTGTACTTTGACGTAGGACAATGGTGCCCTCAGAAGATACTTTTATAGAGGTTTTGCCCCTAAATGATATGACCCCATAGTACTGTCCTTTAGTCTTTATTTCCAGTTTTATATTTTCTGCATCTGTGCCCTTACTGTTAGGTTACCAGTTGTCAATTCTAATGGCCATCAATAAGAAATGATAGCTGCCTCTTCTTGCTGTCAGGCTGCCACCAACTAACTTTCTGCTTCAAATCTGCTTGGAATTATATGTCAAATGGAATAAATAGTACTGAATAGAGCCTGAAGACACCTTCCATGGGGCTGAGTGAATGACATTTAGTGCATGGGCTTTGTTACAGCTACTTTGGGACTCAGTCTTTTTCCCTCTGTATCACACTTTGTGTCTGTTTCTGAGGGCTAAGATTGCTCACTGAATAATATCCTCACAAGTGAGGCTCTGTTCTACTTCTTCCCTGGTGAAAAAAAGAAAAAGGCAGTCTGGGAGACACATCTCTTAATGACATGGTATAGATTCAGCACCTTTAAAAAAGGTTATTGTTGTTATTACTATTTATTTTAAATTTTTTTATTGGGGAATATTGGGGAACAGTGTGTTTCTCCAGGGCCCATCAGCTCCAAGTCGTTGTCCTTCAATCTAGTTGTTGGCTGTTTTCAATCTTAGTTGCAGGGGGCGCAGCCCACCAATCCCATGCGGGAATCGAACCGGCAACCCTGTTGTTCAGAGCTTGTGCTCTAACCAACTGAGCCATCAGCCGCCCCTGTTATTATTATTTTGAAATCATTTGTCTCAGTGGCGTCTGCAGTAGAAAGAGCACTAGATTACGAGTCTAAAGTTTAGGTTCTAGCCTTAACTCTATTAAATGATTTCCGGAAAATGACTTACCCTCTTTGGTCTCAGTTCCTTAATATTAAAGGTGAAAAGATGCAACGGAATGATCTGTGAGCTTCTACATTCTATGAATCTACATCAAGGTACCCAGACAATTGCTTGGCAATAACTGCAATATGTCTGGAAATAGACTTCACTTTATGGCTTTGGCCTTCGTGGCTTGTTCCAACTTGAGTATGTCAGTCGATAGCCAAATTCTTAACACCATTTTCTGATCTCTTTATTATTTCTTTTTATAATGATTTTGTCCTTAATTTGGACTTATTTCAAGGAGAAAGATGTTAACTACTTAAAAATGATGGGATGTTTTAATCCGGGCTGGAAAGCCTGTTCCTTGAGAATGGCTTAATTAACATTTCCAGGTTCATAACATTTTCATTTATTCATCTTTTTGTTTTTAAATGGTTTTTTAAGTTTTCCAGAGACGGCGATCTCACGTTCCTAATGGATTATAAGAGAGAGAGTGGGTCTGCTGGGATCTGCATTCTTATTAGCTTTAAGATTCACATTAGGAACGAAAAGGGAGCTTAAGCAGAATAGGTCCACTGTGCTAATAAAAAAAGAAACAGAACTTTAGTTCAACACAAGATAATGTGGCAAGACTGCCAAGCAAAAAGCAGATTGAAGGAAGGGCCTCCCAGTGACCTTGGAACAGGACAAATATTTTTCTTCCCTGAGCTCATTCTCCACCAGGGAAAACCATGTCTTATATGTCAGTAGTACTATGCTTTAGTAGAATTCCACAGCGTCATTGCAATGCAGAGATTGGCTCTGTGAAGTGGGACAGTAAGCTATTGAGTCAGAATGAAAAACCTAAAATGCACGGCTGGGTGGTCCTAGACGAGTTGAGTGACAGTTGGCCTCCAGATAATAGGGTAAGAAGGAAGAACATCTAGCACTGTGTTCGGCATGTGGTGGGTGCCCCAAATACAAATTAAATTCAGTTCATTGAGAAAGTACTTGACCAGGAGTCTGGAGGCCTGGCCTCCAATCCTGAGCTGTCACTAACAAAGTATTTCATATTTTTGGCTCCGTTTCCATGTCTAAAAATTCGGACTGTCAATACTAGCTCAGAATACTTTGTGAGATGGTTGTAATGACCAATGCACTAGATGAATATAAAAGGTCTCAATTTTAATATCATCAGCTGACAATAGTGACTTGTTTCCTGCTTCCTTTAAAGCTATGATTGTGACAGCTGCCAAGCTTCAAACACATATCTATGAATAATAAAACACTAAATATTGCTCTGTCCATTTTGGGAAAATAGCTTGAATTTGGCTTTGCCCTGGCCTCCAGCATTTCTGCAAGGAATTAGAGAAGGATGAGACTATTATGCCAAGTATCTTGTGGGGCTAAAAGTTGGCGTCCGTGCAGTAAATCCCCTGCGTCAGCCTCCTGAGAGTGGCAATCAGAACGGGGAAGCTCCCCAGGAATGCTACTGGGGCCTGGTTGCTCCTCAGGCTCATAGAGGAAGAAAGCATTGTATGTTGGTATCAGTCCTTCATGGAAATTTATCGCATGTTTTTACTCTCCAGAAACTAAACCAATTTGATTTTGTAAGAAGGATAGGGATTGTCTTCAGAGAGCGAGAGGTATATCTAATGTTACAAGCCAAACACGCAAGAACTCCAATTATCTATAGGCACTAGATAATTAAAATGCCTTATTGTCTATGAGCGTTAATGCCTGATGGATTTTCTTTGTAGGGGAAAATCAAGGGTTGTAGGGGAAAATCAAGCCATCAAGGGTTAAGCCATCCCAACATGCCTCACTCCCAATTTATAAAATGGAAAATCTTCCATAAATCAAAAGTTACAAACAGACTTTGTAATGTCATAACTCTTGCGACGGCTCTCACCTTGATTGATTCCTATACATACATTCTGCCTGATTACCATAATGTGCTCTTGTGGGACAATTGGCACTGGATGGGGAGAAAGAAGCAGGCAGGGAAGTAAATAACAAATGGACCTGGCTCCTCCTCATCGAGAGTGATTTCACTCCAATGTTCCATCATATCAGCTGGGAAAGAGAGTCGTAGGGTTTAGGCAATCAATTACAGATATGTGTAGAGGCAGACACAATCATTTCACTGATTGTCACCGGTCTCGAGCAGTGACACCGAAAAGTGATCCGTCACTCGATTTTCTCTGACACCCTGGGAAAGATGGCAGACACTTGTAGACTAACAGGCCCCTGGATTGGTTGGCTTATAAGATTGAAAAATCGCTGTGTTTCAAACTTATCCAAACCTTTAAATACCTCTGTTGCTAAGATTTCACATCTTTCTGGCAAACATTTAGAAAGATTACCAATAGCCTAATGACATCATGCCAGACTGGAATGTACTGTCCCTTGTCACTGCAGTGGATGTCGTCACTGTGTAAGCTGCAGAGTGTTGGAGGAGTGATAGAAAGGAAGAATACAGGTACTTTCCTCCTACATGAGAAACATGACAGCCACCTCATTAAATGACCCCCAAGGGACAATTGGTGGGAGGACCCTGTTGGTGCAGATAAACCTCCCCCCACATTTCCAGAGCTTTAGTCCATCCAGTGTGCTGCCACTGGATGCCTGGACTTCGTCCCCTCTCCTCCAGTATGATTTCCGCAGTCATCCAGCCTCTACCAGCTGGGATTCCACCTTGTCTACCCTGCCGTGATATACGCAGTCTTTTTTCCATGACTCAGTTCATGAACAATTTAATTGTATACAGCCTGCATCTTTTCTATTTTTTCGCTCAGAATAAAAATAGTTCTGTGGGTTAAAAAGGAAAAGGTATGTTCTTATATATACATGACCTAGTTAATTAAATAACAGAATGTTATTGAGAAAATTGACACTGCCTTTGAACACTTCGAGGACTAATTTATAGGTATATTTGAGAAGTAACAACCTAGAATCAGTGACTTAATTGTTTCCCCCCTGAAATCAGACTGCAGACCACTTCCTAAAATCAGGCGGGCCCCAAGAGGGCCTCCAGGGTTGATGTATAGGACTTCTTCCTAAGGGGAAGCTATAGCCCGTCTCCCAGCTGCAGCCTTAATCAACAGTACAGAGAGGAGAGTGGCTGCTTGAAGGTAAAAGTCAGTTGAGGCAGTCTTGTGCACAAAATTCCAAACTGCAGAGTGTCCCAGACAGGGATGGAGAAGGCTCCAGGTTCCATTAGCATCTTCACTGAAACCGACTCGGTCCATTTCTGCCATTTCTTCGGGCACCTGGAGTCTTTACCAGCCACCCAGGCACTATCCCTTCCATCAGCATATTTTCTCTTGGCACTGGAGGATCTAAAACGAACCGAGCACAGTCTCAGACTTCTCTGCGTAAATCATCAAGAAATATGATGACCTTCTGCAGAAATGATGTTCTGCCTTTCAAAGTTCATCCACTTCTAAGCTAAATCAGTGGCAGCAGCCTGGTGCTTTGCTGGGTTCTTCAAACCACTTGACCCCAAGCCCCCTTAAATCCTTTCGCTCACCCTGGCAAACCCCTTGTAAACTGCCGGAGCAGTTAAAGAAGGTCCCCACACTTACTCACTGTTCACAATGGTCTACTTTCCACTTTAAAAAAAAAAAAGCCAGAGAGCAGGTACCTGGTGATGATTAAAAATAATGACTGATGCTCCTATAGCACTCTTTACTCCTCAAGGAGCCTTCACGTCTGTCACTTCACTCCCTCCCTCACTACCGAGAAAATGGCCCTGGAAAGAGCTAGGCATCCTAAGGACAGGGGAACAGAATAGTAAGGAATTTGCTCAGGGTTGTATGGCATGTTGGTAACAGTCTACACTAGATTTTTAGACTTGCGCTGTGCTTACCTTGCCCGCTGGAAATAAGAGACATAGCAAAAATAATATCAGTAATGACAATAATTGTCACAATCTCTGAGCACTTACTGAGTTCCTGGCCACAGGCTGAGCCCCTCATCCACATCACCTTATTTGACACTCCCAACCCTCTTTGAGTCCTTCCTGCCAAACTGATAAAATCCTTAGAACCTGTCCATATGCTTACAACTCCAGCATGGAGATCTCAGGGAAGGTTCTGGCACTGCCAGTGGGTGGGCCTCTGCGAGGAAAAAGTTAGGTCAAAATCTGGGCATCACTGAAGGATTCAGAGTTGCTGCAGAAAGCCCTGGAAAAAAATTTTTAACCAAGTAAAGAACTCTCATAAAATTCTATGAGCCTGGAAAATGATTTCATAAGTTATTTTGATGGCAAAAATGCATGAAACAGAATTGACTAATTCATAAATAACTTCAGAATCTCATCTATTATTTCTCACATCATAACTTACGATGGAATAATTGTTTCTAATTCTGCTGAGTATTTTCTCATGCTTTCTGGTCCCTTTGGTAAATCTTATTAGTTGGGTAACTCCTAAGACATTTCTAGTTTGCCTCTATTATGATGAGAACAGTAAATATTAATAGCAATTTGTTTTTAGTACAACGTGGCATTAATTTCACCACTGGGACCTGTTTGTTTTTTGTTGTTTTGTTTTTTTCTGTTTAATTTCTCATCTCAGGGAAAATTGGCTGAGGTTCCCCAAAGAAGGGCTTTCAGAAACAACAACAACAACAAAAAGAAAACCCAGTGTCTTGTGATCTTATACAAATCTCAACTTACATTTTATTTACTATGTACATTACTACAAACCAATATGAACCATAATTCCATTTAGATAATAATAATCAAATTATCCAACCTGGGATAGCATGTTTTATAGATTTTGGTCTAAATTTAATACAAAAATGCAGTAGTCCTTGTTTGGAAGAGTTTATTAAGGGTTAGCAAAGAAAAAGCTTTTTCAATAGTCTATAACTCTCTAATGGCCTTTCTCAAATAAAATGGGAAAGAATTTGAAAAGAAACCTATATCAGTGAGCTGCAATTGTAACATTACAGTACAGGTCTATAAATCTTGACATGCTCAGAAGATTGCCTAAACCAGCAATACAATCTGTCCAAACCTCATTGTCTCCACGACCAGCCAGCCTCATTTTAAGAAATGTATGTGGTCTTCAACCTAATTTTATCACCTTCATTTGTAAACTAGTCAATCAATCAAAGCATCCTGGGAGTCTAAATAGAAAAAGGAGTGCATTTTCATGCATTCTGGGCGACACAGTCAAAAATTAATCTCCACTTGATCAGACATTTCTTGCCCTCATCTCAATAGACCATCATTAGGGTCAGCAATGTATATTAAAAATAGAGTTACCGCAAACAGTTCACCAGCCGGAGTTTGCAGGCTGCCTGCCCTTTCCTCAGAAAGCTTCCTCCTCCGTGCGAGCCTGAATATGTTCACTAGATTCATCTGGAAGGAAGCAGGCTGGAAATAAAGTTAGGAAAGACAATGCCTGCAGCCCTCAGGAAACACGTATTGCTTCCTGAGTGCCAAGACCATCAAAACACTTGAAGACAGACTGTTACAGAGAAAATCTTTCCTAAATATTCATTCATAAGGATCAGGCCCAGGTAGAAGAGTGTACTTTACATACAGGGGTGAGGGTGCAGGGCAGGACTGATAAATATGGAAAGGCAAGAGAGTAGCCAAAGCCCTAGAAAAAACAAAATTGCTTTAGAGCTGTATTGCTCCTCCCCCCCTGACTCTCCATCTTTCACAAGTTCTGCTCTTCAGGTACATTCCTCTATTTTGGGTGAGGCCACAGTGATGGTTCTTTCCAGGCAATAACTCTGCCAGGTGCCTCTTTGTATCTCTGGGTGCTTAGGAAGGAATAGCTGTATCTCTCCATTAACACATATACATCGAAGGAAGGAAGTTAGTTCATGGTAACTTCATTTTCAGACCATTAACCTTGGAGCCATCTTGCACATCTCTCTTTCTCTCACACCCACATTACACGCATCAGAAAATCCATCTGGCTTTACCTTCAAAATATAACCAGAACCTGACCACTTCTCACCACGTCCATTGCCACCATGCTGTTTTGAGCCACCGTCATCTTTTGCCTGTCTTGAAATAAATGGCACCTAGTAGGTCTTCCCAAATCCACCCTTCTTCCTAGTCTCAACACTGAAGGCAAGAGTGATCCTTTTAAAACGTAACTCAAATTATTCCGCTGTTTTGCTCAAACCCTTCGTTGGCACCATTGCATTGAGAATAAGAACCAATATCCATAAAATGGGCTACTTAAGGCTACAAAAATAAAACTTATGAAATACATCTGGAAGCAAGATTTCCCTATAATTGCCTCAGTTTGTGAGCCTGACAAAATTCCATTCCCATGTCATTGATTACACAGCTGAGATTCTTAATAATCATACTATTGATTGATCCCTTTCTGTGTGCCAGGCATTGGGTTAAGTATTTTACCTTCTCATCTTATATCACCAACTTCTTTATAAATGGGAGATATTTAGGACGTAATGAAAGTTAGGACTTTCTGCAAGCGTAGGTGTGACAGGTATAAAATTCTACTTCTATCAGCTATAAAGGAACTGGGGAGGAGGACGTATTATAGAAAGAATACAATGATTATGTTCAAATCCCAGCTCTACCACCTTGGAGAGGGTCCAATCGTGGACAAGTCATTTAACCTCCCTGTCAAATATTTTTCTAAAGCCGTAAGAAGCCCATCACAATGCCTGACACAGCTCTCGGTACTCAATAAACCTTCCCTTCCTTTGTCCCTGTCTTCCAGCCCCAAGCAAAATTGAATAGTGAACTGAGTTTGTGTTTAGCAAGATTCCCTCAAACCTATCCACAGAGTCCTTCCCTCAGGACAACCAAGGATCAGTTTATATTAAAGGAATTAGAGACATTTGCACTTTAAAAGGTGGAAAGAGATACTTCCATCAAGGAATGGGTACTTCATCAGTGGGAACAGATGGCCTTTACGAAGCCCCTCAAATTCATTCCACGTAGGAAACTGCCAGCGTCCTCGTTGGGTCCATATGGTGATGCTGGCCTGTCTACACACTCCTGCATAGCTGCCTAGTCCTCCAAGAGGGGAACTCTCATCCAGTGACCAGTGTTACACCACAGGCCTGCAATGGCCATGTCTTTAAAACTTGAAATTTCCTATTGACCTCTAGCTCCGCAGCCACCAGTTCCACAAACATCAGGAGAGAGTTGATGGAAGTCTAGAGATGTCTCCCAACTCCTATTCGTTCACTCACTCACAGCTTCTTTATCAACAAGCATTTGTTGAACGTTCACTATGTGCTAGGTTCTAGGGTACAGAATGAATAAGATTAAGTCCTAGCCTTCAGGAAGTTGTCCATCTAAAGATGGGTTCCCTGAGGGTAGTGTGTGTGCTTCTGGTGGTAGTGAGGTAATTTTAGGTAGCACAGCAATCGATTTTTAAAAAATTGAATAGTTAACTATTTATTTTAGTACGTAGTAGAAAAAAAAATAAAACTAGGCCTTCACACTCGTGATTGCTGGAATATTATTGTTGAGGGCTAGAAATCAAAAAATGAGGTGAAGAAAGAAATTAAGAAAATAATATATAGGTAATGGATGAATATGTCAAAAACTGTATGAGAAAGACTAGTGTAATAAATGTAAGAAATATATGAACAAAGTGGTATGTGCTGGGCCATGGACTATACTCAGGACAAACAAGCCAGGTGGTAGGGAAGAGAGAGAGGCAGTCAGTGTTTTTGGGGTGAGGGCCGAAGGAGATGGAGAGTCCAGAGAGACCAGCTTCTCCAGGAGCTACACTTTGAAAGAAGAGCATGATTTTTCCAGGTAGAGATGAGAGAAAAGGTACTCCAGTTACATGGGTGACCAGGCTGACACTCTAAGACAATTCATCCAAGGTCAAACACCCGTAAAGGGATTTGAACCCAGGACTGCCACATTCTCAAGTAGTACAGAGCAGTGGTAGAAGCATGGCCTTTGGAGTTGGAATGTATGGGGAGGGTGGGGTCAGCCTAAGTTTCAACTCCACCATTTATTACCTGGGAGACTTTTGACAAGTCACTTAGTTTCCTTGGGTCTGAAATGGGAATAATCATAGGATATCACATGAGCATTCCATGCCATAATGTATATCTAAAAGGGTATAAGCATCATGTATCACATAGTTCACTAAATAGCAAGCATCATTAATATTAGGTATTTATTTATTCCACAGCATCCTATCATGTCCAGAGTGAATTATTTTGTCTGACTTTGGTACGTTGCAATGCCTGGCATATACGAAGGTACAACAAATATCGGTTGATTTTGTTGAATGAATAAGAGAACGAATGAATATCTACTTACACACTAAATTAACCAGATAGTGCAAATATTCCCCTTTCTTTTGTAATATTTGAGAATACAATAAAAAAATAGAAAATAGACGCATTTTAAACCATATTTATGGTGATAATCTGTGCAAAAGATTTCAAAGATTGTCAGTTTTTCTAAGAACCTAAAAACCCTCTATGGCAAAAGTATAGGAAAAGCAAAAAGATCAGTGATTCCTAGCAGTTTGGGGGTAGTGGTAGGGAGAGCTGAATAGGCAGAGTACAGGGTATTTTTAGGGCAATTAAACTATTCTTATAGTACTGTGATGGTGGACACAGGACATTATGCATTTGTCAAAATCCACACAATGTACTAGACAAAGAGCAGACTCTAATGTAAACTATGGACTTTAGTCAACAATAATGTATTAATATTGGTTCATCCACTGTAACAAACCTACCACACTAATGGAAGATGTTAATAAGAGAAACTGGGGTGCAAGGTGGTATATGTGAATCCCAGCTTTTCTGTAAACCTAAAACTGTTCTAAAAAATAAAGTGCATTAAAACAAACATACAAACAAACAAAAAAAGAGTCAAACTGGAAGACAACACTTTGACTCCACTGAAAATGGAGGAGGGAATCCAGGTGCAGGATGGCTCAGACATGAAAGAGAAGGCGTTTGTCCCCCTTACTGTGGTCTAGAACAGAAACTTGACCATGAAATAAGAGAGGCAACGAAAAGATATGTGCACACCCGGGAGAGATAACCAAGAATGCTGTGCTTAATGTATTGGAGAAATTATTTAAGGGCGAGCCACCCTCATGTGAAGATTACACCCACCATTACACCAAGCTCAGCAAGACCTTATGATGGAGTCTTTCCTACAAGTGCAGGCAGAGATGGGCCCCTAGGAATGGGTGGATCCCCGGTGTCAGGGACCCGATTCAGAGCAAGGCCCACCTAACTGTACTAGATAGAAAGCTCCCCTCTTTTGATATGGAGGCTCCTTAAAGGTGAGGATGGACTGCATTCCTATCAGATGTGTCTGAAGACCTCAACTGGGTTGGGTTATCATGCATAATCCCTAGCCAGGACTAAGCATATTGGCATCTTGCTGGGATGCCATTTCTTTAGATTCGTTAGCACCCTCTCTTTCCCTCTCTGTATTTACCGGGTATTTGTTGATACATTCGTTCTTTTTTTCCATTTTTTTCTTTTTAGTTAAGGTATACTTACATATAGTAAAATGCATATATCTTAATTGCACAGTTGGTCAGTTTTCACAACTGCATATTCTTACGTGACCTACACCCCGATGAAAATGAAAATATTTCTCTCCCAATCAACCTTTCTTCTGCCCCAGAAACAATGATGATTCTGATTTCTCTCAACATATATTAGGTTTGCCTTCTCAACTTTGTATGCTCACCAAAAAAACCTCCTTATTCTTCCTTCAAAACCCAGACAGATAGTACGACCAGAATTTATTACTTCCCTCTCTAGGTTCCCTCAGCAATTTGAATATTTTTCTTATGTGTCTCTCTCCCCCATTAGACAATGCACTTGTGAAGAATCATATCATTATATCATATTCATCTTTTATAACCAGTGCCCATAATACAGTAGATATCCAATAAATGTTCTTTGAACGAGTGAATGATGAATTAAATATCTGCCAGGAGAACATCTTTCTTTGTCCTCATTTTGGTTAAGCCCCTATATTCCCACACTGTGTTGTATTTTTTTATTATTATAAAACCAATACAAACTCACACAGAAGGGTGTAAACTGAATACCAGACGTCTCATTCCTTAGATAAACCGCTATCAGTAATTACTTGTGTATCCTTCCAGAGATATCTATGCATTTATTTATTTACACAAGTGATTTTTCACTCTACACACCTTGAAACTTGATTTTTCACATAAAAACATGTAATAACAATAATATTTAAAACTAGCACTTACATAGTATCTACAATGTGCCAGCTAATCTAAACGTTATATTTATAAATTTATTTATTCTCACAATAGTCCTTTGAGGTAGATACCATTATTATAATTTATGATATTTAATTATTCATCATCATATTTAATTATTTTCTTTTTGTGATCCAAAAATTTTATTCCTATTTATCAAAAAGAAATACAGAAACATGTTTATAGTTGTTTTATTCATAATAAACAGAAACTGAAAACAATTGTTCATTAATAAAAAAATAAATAAATTGTGGTACAGTCCTACAATGTATTACTACTCAGCAATATAAAGGAGCAAACTACTGAAACACACAACATGGATAAATCTCAAAATTTTATGTGGAATAAAAGGAAGAAAGCAGACACAAAATACCTCAAGTAACATTATAATTAAATTTATATGAAGCAATAAAAGGCAAAACTCAGAAACAGGAAGCAAGCTAAATGTCCATCAATCTGTAAACTGATAAAGAAAATGTGGTATGTCCATACAATGGAATATGGAATATTATTCAGAAAAAAAAGAGTGAACATCTGATACACACTACAACAGGTAAAGCATTATGCTAAGTGAAAGAAGCTAGACGCAAAAGACTACATAGTGTGTAATTTCCATACATATTAAATTTTGGAAAAAAAATAAAAGAAGAAATCTATGATTACAGAAAGCAGATCAATAATTGCCTGGGGCTGAGGAGTAGGAGTACAAATGTCCATGAGGGAACTTTTTGAGTTAGCGGAAATGCAGAAGTGGGTCATGGGGATGGTTGCACAACTCTGCAAAGGTGCTAAACATCATGGAATTGTACACTTGAAATGGGTGAAGTTTGTTTTATATATTTCAATAAAGCTGTTCCAAAGTGGGGGAAAAGAACAGATGAAGTTAACGTATGGTGATAGAAATCAGAACAGTGGTTGTCTCCAAGTGAAGGATGGAGATTGACTGGAAAGGAGAAGGAGGGAATTTTTCAGGGTGATGGAAATATTCTTAATCTTTATTGGCCTGATGGTTATAACACGGGTGGTAATAATTGCCAAAATTCATGGAACTCAATGCTTATGATTTGTGTATTTTTATAGTATGTAAAATATACCTCTAATTAAAAGAAAACAGATTTGGGCTTTGTTGAATGAGAACAAAGTAGCAGAGTGATAGGTACCCGCAGTAAATGTGGTCTGTTCTGAGGGACAGAGGAAGATACTGATTGTGTTGATTTTATTTTATGTGAAGTAACTTCCGGGGTAGAAAATACGCGACAGCTGGAGGAGTGAGAAGTGGTGATGATAAAGAATTTGTTTGCTCCTTTAAATACACATGATTAGTAGAACGAAGTAAAAGTAAATGTCTCTTATTTTTAAAAGAACACATTTCTGCGGTAGAGGTCATTGTCCCTTTTGTTAATGCCAGAAACTTGAAAAGGTTTGTTAGGCACATAAAACACCTCTCAATTTACACCTACAGGTAAGGTGTGTCAGATCAGTTAAAAGTTTTCTTGAGTGTAGAAGGAAAGCTTTGGTTTAATTAAGCAGTGATGGATGAAAAGGTGCATGCTTTACACCTAAATACTTATATATTTTTTTAACCTCACTCATTGTATATTGAGTGCTCCTATTGGCAGAGCCTGACACAGGGATTCTTGTTCAAGTGCTTAATTGGGGAAGGGCTCTCAGGAGGAGAGTGAAGGATGATGGGTAAAGGACGGGCTAAGGCTAAGCAGGAAAGCATCTCAGCTGGAGATTGGCTTCACTCTGATCACACAATCCCACAATCCCACGCAGAAGCTCTGGAGTAAGAACTGCACTAAGGAGCTGTTCCTGTCTTAAGGTAGGTGGATGGACTTTTTTCTTATGTTTTCAGTTAATCATTGGCTGAGATTTCAAGGGAAGTGGTGTTGGAGGTTATAACCTCCCTGGTGGGGCAGTTCCTTTTGGTGATTCTCCAGGAAATGGGGGTAGCTGTGAGCTGTTACCAACCCACACTTACTAATTATTATTCATTCAAGTTTATCATTTTACAGACGAGGAAACTGAGACACAGATTAAGGAACTTGCTCAAAGTCGCACATTCTGGAAATTACTTCATATCTCTACATATGTATCTACCTGATTCTTTTTAATAGCAACATAGCATTCCATTGCACGACTATATCATGATTTATTTAACCATCCCCTTCTTATGATGGTCATTTAACAATTCCCAGTTTTTAGAAATTACAAACTCTAGACTGCAATAAATTCCTTTGTATATATTTTGTTGCTTCCTTGTGGGAATATAGCCATTTTGGCCTGGAACTAGGCTAAAATGTGTGCATTTTACATCTTGATGGTTATTACTAATTTCCCATCTAAAGATATCACACCAATTCAAATACATACACATTGCATGGGAATTCCTGTTTTCCCACATTCTTTCTAATCCCAATATCATTAAACTTAAAAAGTTTTACCTCTCTGGTAAGTATAGTACATCTTTGAGTTTTGATCTGCGTTTTATAAAATTGAAGTGAGCTGAGTATCTTTTCCATATGTTTGTTGAACTTTTAGATTGTTCCTATGTTGTTCATGGTTTTTTTTTTTCTCCCTTTCTCTGTTGGGTTATTTTATTAGCTTGCTTATTGATTTGTAAAGGCTCTTTGTATATTGAACCATTAGCCTTTAGTCATATATGATGCAAATATATTTTCCCATGTTATCATTGTGATTTTTTTATGATACAAAGTTCTTAATCTATCTTTTAAGACTTTTGAACTTAGCTCCGTTTGAAAATTCCATTATAAAATCCTAGCCCCCTTTCATCATCCTTTCCTCTTTAGTTAGAGAACTTCTGACATTGACACCACATAACTTTTCACAGTGAGTCTATGTTGTAATGACAACCAGCAACCAAGGGAAATTAATCACCTGGAAACCAGGCCATAGGGCTTCTCTGGATGCTTCATGAGGTGATAACCATTGTCTGGATTTGATACCGATCAGTGGGTATTTCTTATTGATAAATTCCTTTCCCTAGCAGATGGTGTCAGGGTGGGAATTTTTGTAGTATGAGACAAGTTAAGGAAATACATAAATAATAGTGCTTTTTGATTCCCAACTTTTTCTGAGTTTTAAGCAGGTGCAGCTATGTTAACACATGGGCAGTGAGTGATGGATATTGCCAGTGTCAACTCCAGGCAGCAAGTAAGATAAATAAAAACATTTCATCAGGGCACTGAGGACAATCAGGATCTTGGGCCCTCCAAAAGGTTTTCATGGGGCAACTTCAGATGTTGATGTAGAACCAAGCTTCATGCTTTGCAGAGGGGGTCAGGGTGCACACAGGAATTTAAATACTGATAAGAGCCTCCATTTTCCAACTCTCATCAAAATAATCCCTGCACAGTTTTACATAGCACTCTGTTCCACCTAAAGGACAAAGGTGAAGACCATAGAGAACTTCTTGGGTACGCGTGCCTATAATTCAAAAGTTGTCTCCTCTGGGATCTATTTTCTTACCTGTTCCAGGTGGTTCTTTACTTCTATTCAACAGTTCAGGATTTTTGAAACTCTTCTCCCTACCACTCAGAAAATGGTGTGCGAAATGAGGAAACAATAAGCTCTTGTCCATTTCCCTCCGTCAAGCCTCTGCATAGTAAACCTGTTTCCTTCCTTTTTTTACTTCTCTTCTACAAGGGGTCATTCTTGAGAGAGAAGAATGATTCTTTTTTTTCTCTCTCTAAGAAACACTATTACAACCTTCATCAGCAAGAATCATTAGTAAAGATTAGGAAGCAGGTTTCTCATCCCTGTTAAAGCAAACAGAGCAATAGAAGTATTACAAGGCTTTTGGAAGAGAGATAGAGGAAAAGCCTGAAAAGAGAGGCTGTTGACCTCACTAACCAGAAATATCAACTACTTAACCTACTCTGAGTTTCTTTAACAAATTACTAATGTAAAATGTAAGTCAGGTGTACCACATCTTAACACCTTCCAACAAGAAAAAGACATATTAGAGTATATAAACTTTTTTTACATAAATGTAATAATAATATTGCAATTGTGTTTTTTATTTGTTTTTGTTTTTGTTTTTTTGCAGTTAGAAATAAGTCAGAAAGAGAAAGACAAGTACCATATGATCTCACTTATATATGGAATCTAAAGAAAAGACTATGTGAATGAACTAATCAGAGTCAGTTTTGGGGACGCAGAGAAAAAACCGAGAGTGGTTAGATGGGTGTGTGGGAGGGGGTTGGGGATAAGGGGAAAGGTGAAGGGATTTGGAAGCAGCTGGTAACCACAAGATGGCCTCAGGGTTTTTCTTTTGAAAATTAATTTGGGGAAGGTATTCTATAATGTTGTAAAGATTTTGTTGGGTATCCGATGGACATGCGTCCTATTTGGGAGACCACCTCAGGGATACTGTGGATACCTGATCATGGCATTGTACATCAGAAGCTAAACATTAATGAATGCCAACTATAATTTTATATATATATAATGTGATGGTTCAGTGTGAGGTCGGAGGGATAGTGGATGGGGGGAGGGGGGTTCACAGTATGAGGGATATAAATGATGAACGTCTAAGTATTACCTTGTTTTGTACACCTGAAACTAATAAATAAATTAATTAATAATAAAAAAAAAAAAAGAAGTTTATACAACTTTAGGGGCCCTCTTTAAGAAAAAGTAATACAGATTTATAAATATAAATTTAGGGATGGAAAAGAATAATTATTTTGAATGAGAAAATAAATCATAACATACTATATATTGAAAAAAAACGAATTTATATTACAAAGCTTTCCAAAATTACAAAAGGATGTTTTTATTAATTAACCTTTTTTTTCTGATTAGTTCATTCATTTATTCTCTTCTTTAGATTCCATATATAAGTGAGATCATATGGTATTTGTCTTTCTCTGTCTGACTTATTTCTATTAACCTAATGTTCTCTAGGTCCATCCATATTGTTGCAAATGGTAAGATTTCATTCTTCTTTATGGCTGCGTAATACTCCACTGTATAAATGTACCACAGTTTCTTAATCCAGTCGTCTACCAATGGGCATTTTGGTTGTTTCCATGTCTTGGCTATTGTGTATAGTGCTGCAATAAACATAGGAGTGCATGTATTTTTTTGAATTAGAGTTTTTGATTTCTCTGGATAGATACCTAGGAGTAGAATTGCTGGGTCATAAGGTAGTTCCACTTTCAGATTTTTGAGATACCTCCATACTGTTTTCCCTAGTGGCTGCACTAATCTGCAATCCCACCAACAGTGCACGAGGGTTCCCTTTTCTCTACATCCTCACCAGCACTTGTTGTTTGTTGATTTATTGATGATAGCCGTTTTGACTGGTGTGAGGTGGTATCTCAGTGTGGTTTTTATTTGCATTTCTCTGATGGTTAGTGAGGTTGAGCATTTTTTTATGTCTGTTTGCCATCTGTATGTTCTTTTTAGAAAAATGTCTCTTCATGTCCTCTGCCCATCTTTTAATTGGGTTGTTTGGTTTTTTGGAGTTGAATTGAGAGAGTTTTTTATAAATTTGGGATATTAACCCCTTATCAGATATATTATTGGCAAATATCTTCTCCCATTCAGTAAAGTATATAAACTTGAAACTGAAATGACTCAAATAAAATGAAACTGGGTATTTTTTTTAAGGCATGAATCTGAGAATTTTGGTGAATAATGCTGCTCATGCAAAAAAAAAGGATTATATGAGTTTGATTTATAAAATATATCCAGAGTCATAAAAATAGCCTTTTAAACCTTTTTCCAGTTGAAGAAAAAGTAACCTTTGACCCATAAACACCAGACCCATTTGACAGATATTCCTAATTGACGATATTAAGCTTAAAAATAAAAACATATTCTATCATATTAACTTAAAAAGTAATCATATAATTAATAGGTGAAAAACAGAGAGAAAGATTGCCGAAGATTAAGATTAAGCCCTGCAGAAGCGAATGTTCTAACTAGAAATTGGTTTAATTAATAGCACATTTTACATAATGATTACAGTGTAATTGCGCTGACTAGCAGAGTGTCATTAAATATATCCGTGCTCCTTTACAACACCCTAAGGCTAAAAATAATGAGTTACATTGAAAATCACTGTGCAACAGGTTCATAAATAACATTTAAGCCTATACAAGGCGAATACTTATAAATAATAAATATTTGCCTTTTGTAATTGAAGAAAAAATGACAGCCTTCTTTTTCTACTACCTTGTAGATTGCCGTGTTATAATGCTGAAAAGATTTTTCCCCTTGCTTTCTCTAGAAGGTGTTGAATAATTTATTCAAATGCTAATATTCCACGTAGTCTGACTTTGAGGAACAAATATTCCTACATAAAGAATAAATGCCAAGATGCTTATTACCTCTCTTGCTTTACTTTACACCATGTATCCCCCCAAAACTACCACTGTCTATTACACCTGTCAAATGAAGTTTGTGGCCAAATTTTCTTGCAGAAGAGAGCATTTTTCTTTATTTAAAAATTACCCTTTCTCCCCAAGTGTTCATCATGCTCAGGGTTGTTACAGAGCTGCTGCTCTGTGACTTCAGAAAGGAAGTCGAAAATGCTTGCTAATTTCTTAATCTCGCACTCCTCTCCTGGGAATCAATAACGTCTGATAAAAATGAGAGTGGCTTCTTATCTGTGGCATGGGCTCAGGTCTGCAAAAGGTAAGTGTTCATGAGCCTCATCTCTTCAGTTCCAAAATGGAGTCTTGTTTCTCCAGTGTCCTGGAGAAAGCAGAAAGCAGAGCTCCTGCAGCAAGGCAGCCTCGCGGGGGTCTCGGAAAGCTCTCCAGAGCTGGACTTCCAGCCAGTGGCTCTTCTCTCCAAGGATGGCAGGAGAGAGAGTGTCTCTAGGCTATAAGGAGAATATGATTTTGTGGAGGATGATCCTAGGCAGGAAGGTGGACTGTGGTATCCCCAGCTGTCTAGGAAAGGACACGAGGAGAAAATGCCTCCTTCGTTCAGAGTTCAAACAGTCTCCCAGTGAGTGTGAAGCAGGTCAAGCATTGTACCTCCTAAGAACTCAAGAACCCCCAGTGCAGGCAGCCCTTCAAGGGGCTCTCTATGCAGCTTCTCCTTTCGTGCTTAGGATGGCAGGTCCTTTTGCAGGGGGAGGCAGTGTTGCTTAGTGATAAAGAAAGGGCTTTAGCTTTAGTCAGAACTCAGTTCAAGTACTGAGTGCACTACTTATTAGCTGTGTGACATTGAATAAGTCACTTAAGCTCTCTGTGCCTCAATTCCCTTATCTGTAAAGTGGGGTGACAATTGTGAAGATTAAACATTCCTAACATTGTTGTGAAGATTAAATGAAAACTTCTTTTTCTTAACATAGCATATCTCCCAGTTAGTAATAGCTGGATACGTGGTGATTATTATTTGTCTCATGATCTCATAAGTAGAAAGTTTTTTCTCATATTTGGCCAAAATCCGTCTCCTTCCTCCATCCATAGATTCTAATTCCTTTGGAGGAATGACTGGCGTTCCTGTACTCAACCTCACCCACTTGTAAATCCATAGCCGCCAGAGAAGACCCTTTCACAGCACAAATCCTATCACTCCCCTGATTAAAGTCCATCATGATGTCCCATGGGTCTTAGGAAGCCAAAGAATCCTTAGAATCCTTATCCTGACTGGTCTAGCCTCTGCCTTCCTCTCCAACCTTATCGCATGCCACTAAAGCCCTCCTATTCTGTGCCGCAGGGGTCCCAGGCCAATGCTCCCCAGCCTCTTTCTGTTCTTCAGACAGACCATGTTTCCTCTGGTTCCAGGGCCTTTGTAAATGTGTTTGCCTGGAACTCTCTTCTCACCTACTTTTTCTAGTTAGTTCTTCAAACTTCAGCTCAAACAAGACTTCCTCGGGAAGGCTTATACTAACTCCCCAAACTTGATCAGATTTGTACCTCTCACAGCTCCCTCTGCTGTCCCTTCACAGCTTTTATCCTCACTGCAAGTGATATATTTGTGTGCTTATTGGCTAAATGGTTATTTTCAGTAGTAAAACACGCAGTCTGTGAAGGCAGAGATCATGGATGTTTGGGGCTCATATGAGCTTTGATCGGTACCTGGCATATGGCCCTCAGCAAATATTTAGAGTGAATGAAGGCAGGAAGAAAGAAATTAATACTCATTTCCACCTAAGAGTCCTTCACATATTGAAAGATACTACTGTGCTTCTCTTCTTCATGATTTGACTGTCACATGATTAACGATCTCCGTGCCTCCCCTACTCTTCCTCATGGCCAGTGTCAGACCGCTCACCAGCCCTCTGCTCACACACCGGGGAGCTGAGTATTGGGAGATGATTGCTTCTTGTGATCTTAGACACGCTCCTTCGCCTAGCACACCCACAGGCTGCAACAGCTTTCAATATGTGTGTAATGCACACACATTGTTCTTTTGTTTACACATAATGCAGAGTGATTAAAAAAAATTTGGAAAATATAGAATACAAAAGTATAAAATAATTTTAGATATACCATGCAGAGAAAAACACTCAATAATTTATAATGATTCTTTTTTTTCTGTAGATAAGTTTTTGTAGTGTGTGAAAAAGGATTACACAGTAGAAATATCCCTTCACACACACACACACACACACACACACACACACAAACACACACAATCTCACCTTTTGATTAATATTAAAATGATAAAAATATTCCTATATTATTACATAATCTTTACAAGTATCATTTAAAATGGTGCTATATTGGTTAGAAATGGTTTCTCCTGCTATGGACAGTAAAGCTTGGGAGGCTTAAACAAATAGGAGGTTATTCTTCTCACGTAACAAGAAGTCTGAACATAGGCAGTTGCTGACATCGCTTTAAATCGCTTTTTCCTCGTGGTTGTGATATAATTGCTGTAGCTCCAACCATCACATGTATGTGCCACTTTTGTCATTCCCACGTATCAGGAGAAGCCAAAGCCTTCCTGGTGCTCTCAGCAGACTTCCACATATGAATCTTTGACCAGACTCTGTCTGTGATCAATGCTAGGTGCAAACACACCTGGAAAAGTGACTATGTAGTTTTTCCAGCCTATATAGTTGAGGCAGGGAAGGGACATTGGGTATCTTTCCTACACCTTATCTGGTTAATTCCATCTCACTTAAATGAAAATCATGGGAACTTTATAAGGACTCTTTCCTCCTCTTGCTTCCTGGTTCATGAAAATCAACCAGATAAACAAGCAGTGGTTCTCAATCAGAAATTTTACAGAGATGATTCTGGTTGTCACAATGTTTGTGGAGGTGCTATTGCCTTTGGTGAGCAGAAGCCAAAGCTGTGGAACATCCACCGATGCACAGGATAGTGGAAAAATGGGCACCTGCCAAGCCCCAAATGCCAATAGTGTCCTTACTGACTCCCATTCAGGGCAATCATGGAAATTACTTCATCAGAAACAGGAAGGAAAAAAGGAAGGGAGGGAGGGAGGGAGGGAGGGAGGGAGGGAGGGAGGGAGGAAAGAAAGAAGGGAGGGAGGAAGAAAAGAAGGGAGGGAGGAAGGAAGGGAGAAAGGGAGGAGGTAGGGAGGGAGAGGAGGGAGGAAAAGGAACATTGTATTATTAAACACTACAAAGGACAGAAGACAGAAAATCCTGCTCAGTGATGGAGTACACACAACCCTATGCATACTACTTGCTTCTTCCTACCCCTCAATTTGCATCATGTCAGTATATGCAGATAAGATTACTTAAATTGTTGCCCTAGAGAAGAATTTAAGAAAAGGAATGGTCGTAGATCTTTACTCTTTCTGGCTTTCAAAGGGTTCCTCCCGGGGCTTTGGGACCTGATATTGTTTGCAATTTGTTCTACCCCCTAGGAGGTTAGGAAAAATAGAAAGACCTAAGACAGGTACTGCTACGGTGTTTAATGATGATAGGCAGAGGAGGGAAAGCACAGATCAGCTTTTTCCTCTCGGCAGAGCCTGGGCTATTAGGGGAAGGAAATTTAGTGTTTGATTTGCCCATTCTCCATTCCTCATCGAGGCTTTGGTCCCAAATTGCTAAACCTCCATTCAACAGTTAAATTAAACATAACTAACTTTGTTGATATTATTTCACAGCCGAATAACTTGGTATTCATACTCTTTGTGTGTTCAATAAGTACAGCGCTCAGACACATTTTTAAGTCTCAGCTGGTGATGAATTCTGCTGAGCTAAACTTGTGTTTCACAGGATTCTGCTCAGCTGAGACGGGGTACGCTATTGCACTGTAAAAATAAGCTTCAAGCCATAATTTTGATGGGCCCCTCACAGCAAGTAAGCACCCCTCTTCTCCTCCCTCTTCTTAGTAGCAACACCCATTTGCCACTTGCACATTCTAACCTAAAGGAATCCCATGCAGACAATAGCCCTTTACACCCATGCCGCCAAGGTGCGAAGAGCACTAAAACTGGGCTCCCAAGGCCACCGTATTTGCCCCCTCTGTCTCTTCAAGGCCTGGTGACTATAGGCTGGTCACTTTATCTCTGATAGTCAGATTTCGTGTTTGGCAGATATGGAGATAAAAACCCTGTCTTTCTACCACATGCATTTGCTGCAAGCTCAAGTTGCACAAAGCATTGAAAGCATGCTGCAAACTGTCAGGTGCTATTCACTATTATTTACATTTTCACCTATAATTGGAGTCTTAGCCTCTAAACCTGACAGGAATCACCTAATAAATATTTGAACTGAATAATAAATTCTTGTGTTTATTTGTTCATCAAACATGCATTGGGCACCTTCTATGTACTGAGCCCTGTGCTAAATACTGTGGGTGTAAAGAATGAAATTGTGTTTTAGTTTGAGAGATAAACAAATAATTATACTACAGTGAGACCTGCACTATATAGTGGAGACACATACAAGGTTTCTGAGCATATGACATTCTGCCCAGGTGAGCGAGGACCACTTCACAGTGGGGTCAACTTATGAGAGAAAGGTGGGGAGCATCACAAATGCTGATGAGAAGCACGTACCTATCACTCCACTAAGAACTTTATACACATTCTTTCCTCTGATCGTCATAACAGCCGCTTGGAATAGGTAGCATTACGTCTGTCGTGTAAGCAACAAAGCTAAGGCCTAAATATGTCACCTAAGGTCCCACAGCTGGTAAGGGAGGCGCCTGGCTTCCGAAGCCACACTCTCCTCAGGAGGCTGGGCCCTTATGGCCCAGCGCCTCATAGCCTCCCCATTCTCATCTTCACAGGCTGAGGAAAGGCACGTTAGTCTTTTTGTACAACAGTGGCTTAAAAATTATCTGAAAAACATCTTACGTAACATTAATTATGAGATAACAAAAACTATGCAAATTATCTTTTCAAAAAAGTAGGATGTGGAGGTTATGGTAAGTGCACAGATGGATATCTTACCAATCCCAAAAGTGGGAAGTGCAGTTGAGTCTCCAAAGGCCTGGAACTAAGTATTGGAAACTCTACAAACAAGGCAGATTCTCACCCCCTCTCCCTCTCTCTCTCTGGCTGTGTTCCACTGTCTTCATTCTCTCTGTTGTATTCATTGTTTTCTCTCTTCAGACCAGCTTTCCTTGCTTTTCCATGAACAAGGCCATCCCCCCTCCCTGTTACACCCAGTTCAAGTAACCACAGAAGACCTCTAAATCCCAATTCCAAATTCCTGGAAGAGGGAATCTGATTGGCCCAACGTGAGTTAACTGTCTGCGTCCTGAAGTGTGGGCTGGGCAGAGTGACTTCCTTCCAAAGAGAGCAGCATGGAAAGGGCTGGCGGTTGCGCGGGTAGAGAACCCGACAAGCACTACCTCAGCCAAATGACGAAAGTCAACATCAACAGTGGTCAGTCATGTTGATAGTAGGTATCTTTGATAAAATGTGATGAAAATGGCACCTCACTTCTGGGGTCTTCCTCCTTCAAATCCATAACCTCAGTAAATTTCCTGCTACTCAGTGTAATCATGAGGAAAACATCAGACATGTCCCAATTGACGGACATTCCACATGTCACATGACCAGTACTCCAATTAAACTGTCAAGTTCATCAAAACAGGGAAAGTCTAAGCAACTGCCCCAGACAAGAAAAAAACTAAGAGAACATGACCACTAAATGTAATATGATATCCTAGATGGGATCCTGGGTCAATGGGAGTGCTGCCCTTGGACATAGATATTTTGGGGTTTTTTTGCTCCCCTCTTCTTCCTGAGAAAGCTAGTCCCTTCTCACGCTGCCACCACCAATCACGAAGAGGTCATCAAGGGAGCCTGGGCCAGTGACTGAAAGATTTTTGTTCTAATGATCCTTTAGTCCTGGTTTGGCAACTCTGAATGGGTCTGAGACCTCATCAGTGTTTTACATCCTATAGGAGACCTATTCTTGCTTCTCTCAGGACAGTCTTATCAAGCCTTCCTGAGGACAAGAGCATCTTCTCATGATTAACCTTTGGAATAGGCACGAAAGATAATTTTCCTTGTAATCGTTCAGATTTTTGTAAGAGGACAGACAGATGGGTGTGGCTTATTTAAGCATTTTCTTTTCCGCAGCCGTGGAGATGGACAGAACACACAGGAGTTGCTGGCTGTTGAGCTGACGTTTGGACATTTTGACTCTTTTCCATCCTCCTTGTTCTTCCTTCTACTGTCTCCATTCAAAGTCATTTTAATCTTATGAACTGAGTATTAGCTGATGAACTAATTCCTCCAGGAAAAATGTCATTAATTCATTAATTATATTAATTAATTTAATATTAATTTAATTCGTTCATTAATTCATTAATTCACTCCATTTTTTTAAGAACTGCCTTCAAACATGTTTTGTTTTAATAAATGACTGAATTCTCTGCTATGGTTTGCAGAGTCTTATGAACGTGGGACTTTTCAATCCTCCCTGTGGGTTATTTCATTATATTAATTAATTTAATTAATTTAATTCGTTCATTAATTCATTAATTCACTCCATTTTTTTAAGAACTGCCTTCAAACATGTTTTGTTTTAATAAATGACTGAATTCTCTGCTATGGTTTGCAGAGTCTTATGAACGTGGGACTTTTCAATCCTCCCTGTGGGTTATTTCAGCCCTAACACATAGAAAACCACTTTGCTTCTCGTAGTCCTGCCAGTTTTCTCATCAAAAGGGGCCAGGTCAAGTCCTTGACATTGACATTGGATGTTAACATCCTTCCACCACTGGGTGAGCTTCTGTACCTAAACCTGGAGCAGCCCTCACCTTCACCAGCACACCTGTGGGATAGGATGGTAAGCAGCCCCTCTCCACCGAAACCCCAGTCATGTAATTTGGAATCTTGAAGCTGAACGATTCCATGCTCCGTCCACTGAGACTCTTCCCCATGCCCTATGCCCTAGTTTTCACTCTTGTTATAGAAGCACACATGTCAATGTCTCTCCAAGCTTCTCTAAAGGTAATGATTTACTCACCTCATCTTACCCATAGTGTGAGCACAATGCCTGCACAGCGTATACACAACACACTTACTAAAGAGAAAGGCAAAGATACAGAGGCCCGCCATGCACCCCGTTTGAGCTAACGTCACTGCTACAGTCATGGATGGTGCTTGATGCTTAGACAGGGATAGAACGGGCATTTAAAAGAATGTCCTCCCAGCATGCTCACTCTGACTGGGCAATAATATAATTTCCAGTCTCACGTCTCTATTTCAGACCACATATGGCAGTAATATTGGCTCTTCCCCACCTCAGCCTAACCATGACTAAACAGGTTGATGAATGTCATGCATCTTATCATCATACATGCATATTTTTAAATATAATTCACTTTTGATCCGCACCCTTGTGCAGTGGCGAATGAAAACAGTTAAGATTTCTTCCACTGTCTGCCTTTGAATGTATTAAACAGCCCTGCTGTCAATAGATTATATTCTTGTACAATGATAATAGCCCCCAAAACTAAGAGGCCTTGTCAGGAATTGCAGTTGTCACAGTTTGATGGGAATGATTTTACTTGGGGTTCGTCTGCCGCACAATCATCTCATAATCTGGATATACATCACAGCATGACATGTAAATTTCCTGCTACTCTGCTTTCATTTCCAGAGGCAGCAATCAAATGAAAACCACTCAACCTCACCCAAATGTATAAATAATTTTCATTCAAACATATTAACAGTCAAAATATGAGAATTTATCACAGAGTGCTAGGCCTTTTAAGAAGCAATAAAGACTTTACTTTTTAAGCATATTTCTCCTTAGAAAAGTAATACGAATAGTAACTCGCAATTTAAAAATCGCATTTGAAAGTCCATGTAGAAAGCACCTAATCTGCAAACTTAAGGAATGTAGGTGCTTTGCCATAGATTTGATGCTTGGAGGAAAAGGAATGAGGGAAATATTGTGTAATAGAATTGCATGTGGATTAATAACCCCCTACATGAAAATACCAATCTCTAAAAAGGCTGATTTATTAAATCTTTACTAAACATATCTTTTGTGCTGCACAATCAATAGTAGATTACTTTTTCTAAAAAAAAAAACAAACACCTGATCCAGCAGCGATTTGCATAATATAACAAATGATACTTTTTTTCCCTTGATAAACGTCAGTTTTTAATTGAAAGTTATCTCCTTGAAAAAAAAAACACAAAAAAACATTGAATTGCGGCCGTGGACGTGGCTGACTCTCCCCCACTGCAGGTTGAGTTCCAGCCACACTAGCTGTCAGTTACCAGGGAAGGGAGAGACCTATTCATAATTGAACGAGAAAAATATTTGTCTTTGGTGCTCAGTTATGAAGTCAAATGAGAGCAGGGTGCTGATTTGCCCCTTGGCCTGGTTCGAGTACATGTGGGGATGGCCATGAGAGCTGCACTTGACAGACAGAACAAGAGCTGCAGAGTACTTACCGTTGGAGCCTGGGGACCCACCAACCTTTCCTGGAAAGCTCCCCTGGGAAGGTACTTCAGGACTAAGCCTTCAAATGCAGACTTTGTGCCTGGCCAGACGGAGGTGCTGAAAAACACCGTTTGACCAGTAAGGCAGCATGTCGACATGAGTCTATTTGATACAGAACAAAACCCCAAAAGGAATATAATACTCTGACACATTTAACTCAATAATCAATCCACTCATATTTCCAAAAGTTACCTTCCGCATTTTAGAGAGGACAGCAATTTGTCTCTGGTAAAAGGCTAATTTAAAGGTTTCTATCATATCCTCCAGGGCACGTGAGAAGCAGTGTGGTTGGGCAGTATGGATTAGAAGGTAGAGTTCGGGATGGAGAAAGATCTACTTTCACTATTGATGCCAGCACCTAAAAATTTTGCTGCCTCACTTAAAATTTTTATACCTTTTACTTCTCCCCCTGCTCCTCCCCCACCATGTGCAAAAACTGCTAAGATGACAGTTTTTCCCATTTCCCTACTAAGTGTGTCTGCAGAAGTAGAAGTACCATAACCCGGGGTACAGCAAGCTCAGCCATTTGAAATAAAACTTTGCAGTACTAATGTTTTTGTAACTGCTTTCATATTGTAATGATATTTTTCCAAGCACTGGTTTTATTTGATCTTAAATACCTTTTTGGGAAAGTCCAGTGAGCTGACTCTAATAAAATCATGCTATTGAAAAAAGGTTTAAGTAGAATGTTCAGAATAAATTACAAAACTGCATGCAAGAATACCAGCTAGTGCTGCAATAAAAAGCAGAAAATGAGTATTCTTGCAATATATTTTAAAGAAGTAGTATACTTTTTTCGTCCATTTTTTTTCATTGAATGTTTCATAACAGAATGCCTCCATGTCGTGAAAGGAGGGGAATGCATACCAAATGAACAAACTGCGGGAAAAATTGCATTTAAGGAAAAGAAAAAAAAAACCTTGACTTTTTGGGGGAGTATAGAATATATTTCATTTCATTTTCAATAACTGTTGGAAGATAATAGGAAATGTAATTTCTTTCCATTTGCTGTGCCAAAATACTTAAATTACATCATACTTATCCTGTCATATTTTTCAGGACCCTTTAATGGATTTTGCATTCCTTATGTATGCAGTAAGGAATGGATCTGCTTCAAAAGACAAGAGATTAGGTCCAGCATTAGGAATCTCAGGGAAACTGTTGGATGGCCTGAGTGAAAGAAACTGACTTTCTTATAGTGAAGCCGAGATAAGGAGCTCATGAGGGATGGAAGTAAGAGTATCCTCCTAATTACTTTCAAACATTCTAGGTCCAAAAGAAAGCATGGGCCCTTTCCTTAGCCCTTTCACCTCACAGGACAGTCTCACAAAAATCAGAGGCTGAAAGAGCAAAGGACTGTGGGTGGTACACTTTCCGTGGCACCACAACGCCTGCCATGTGAGAGTCTACTGTGTTCTGGGCATTGAGTCAAGGGCTGAGCTTCAGTTTCTATAAGGAACAATATTTATATAAATCAAATTAACTTATAAATCCAAATTCACTTCTCTCGCCTCCACGCAAAACTAAAGCAATCATTTCCATCCCGTGGAGAGAAACTGGGACAAAGAAAATGTGGCCGTGGCCTGATGGACACTATGTAGAATATTATGGACACTATTGGTGGCCTACCCAGCGTTCCTTCTCCCATTCGTATTCCTTCCTAACAGAACCTGATTTTTGTTCAGGAATCTATTTCTCCAACACACAGCCATGCACATCAGGGACTCTGACCCATCTGCTTCTAAGGTGCAAATTGACTGGTCGTGGGCAATCATATTAGGTTGATGCAAAAGTAATTGCAGTTATATAATTGCAAAGTCCACAATTACATTTGCACCAACCTAATAGCTCCTTTGCCATTGTTGAGTTTGAGAAAAGATATGGGACTCTGGCCAGTGAAGTGGAAAAGAAAGTCTTCCGGGGCTCCTTCAGAGAAGACTTTTCTTGCCAACCAATGAAGTGGTCTCTCTTTTTTTCCTCCGGATCATTAGTTGTCTGGATGAGACTCCTGAAAGTTAGCAGCCATCCTTTAGGATGCCCTTCCACCTGGCCTAGGATGAACTAATAATAGCAGTGATGGAAGAGCTAATGCTGTGTCCATGTTCTAGGGTGGCTGTAACAAAGTACCATGAACCAGGTTCATAAAACAACAAAAATGTGTGGTCTCACAGTTCTGGAGGCTAGAGGACCAAAATCAAGGTGTCGGCAGGGCCATGCTTTCTCCAATGGCTCTCGGGGAGAATATTTCTTTGCCTCTTCTAGCATCGGCCAACAATCCTTGGTGATCCTTGGCTTCCAGATGTATCATTCCAGTCACACGGCCATCTTCTCTGTGTGTCTTCACATTGTCTCCCTTCTGTGTGTGTCTGTCTCTGTGTCCAAATAGACCTTTTTATAAGGGCACCAGGCATATTGGATCAGAGACCACTCTAATGATCTCATTTACCTTGACTACCTCTGTAAAGACCCCATTTACAAATAAGGTCACATTCTGAGGTACTAAGGATTAGGACTTCAACATATCTTTGTTTTGGGGTGGGGACACCATTCAGCTCATAAGTGGGCAGATACTGAGGCTGAAAAGGGCCTGATGACATCACTGAGCCTCTGAATTAACCAACTCTGAAACCTGTCCTGCCTCAGGACTTGCTGATAATGAGAACATCTTTCTGCGTTGTTCAAGTCATTTTGTGTTGAGGTTTCTTACTTGTAGCCGAACCCACATTCTTTGATATTGGATTGAAACAGACCTGATTCCACCATTAAGTAGCTGTGTGTCCTTGGGAAAAATCACTTACCTTCTCTGAGAACACTTTTCGTATCTCTAAATTGAGTCAAGTGTTATCTCAGAGTTCTTGCAAGGATTGATGAGCAAATGCATGTAAACAGCATTAGATAGAAAAGATGCTCAGTAGATTGTTGTTATGCTCTTTTATTTTCGTTTTCTTTTTTTTAATTTTTATTGGGGAATATTGGGGAACAGTGTGTTTTTCCAGGACCCATCAGCTCCAAGTCAAGTCGCTGTTTTCAATCTAGTGGAAGGCGCAGCTCAGCTCCAGGTCAAGTCATTGTTTTCAGTCTAGTTGTGGAGGGCGCAGCCCACTGGCTCATGTGGGAATCAACCTCGGGCGACCCTGCTGTTATGAGTACTGCGCTCTAACACAGAACACACCGGCCGCCCCTGTTATGCTCTTTTTAAAACCTACCCATGTGACTCTGGAAGACTAAAAACAATATTATATAATCTAGTTTTAAAGGGACTAATGAGAACCAACAGTTCTTGATGGCTGTTACATTTCAAAATAAATCATTTTGCCCATGTTCTTCACTTAGGCATTCTGCAGCCATCCAAGCCTCTTTGAGGCTTTGTGACAGCCACCATCTCTGAGAGGCAGTTCGTCTTAATGGTTAAAAGCATGGGCTCTTGAGTCAGATCACATAGATTCAAATTTTGATTCTGCCGCTTTCTATGTGTAACCTGGGGCAAATTGTTTGACCTCTCTGTACATTGGTTTCTTCATCTCTAAAAAAGAGGAATGACGATGATAGTTTCTTACAGTATTCCTTAAGATTAATCAAAAGACATAAGGTAATTAGTACAGTGTCTGGCATGTGGTAGGCAACTTAAACATACACTCTTTCTTCCTTTTAATGTCCTTTATTATCTGTAATCATCTGGGGGTGCTACATCAGTGGTTTTCAAACTTCAGTTTGTGTGTAAGACGTACCTGTGATGCTTGTTATAAATACAGATTCCAAGCACTACCCCTCCCCAATCCAGAAATTCAAGTCCAGTAAGTCTGAGATGCACTTGTAACAAATACTCCAGGTGAAAGTGATGCAGATGGCTTGTCATCACATGTTGAGAAACTGTCTTTTTCTGCAATCAGAAGACTTAGAAGGAATTACTTATCTTGGAGATATGTACTTCTCTCCCCTTCCCTGTGAGTCTGAAAGCTTTTGGAAGGCAGAGGCATCGTTATCTCTCTGTCCCTTCCCCCAACCATATGTCTAGCACAGTACCTTGCTCACAGTAACTCACAAGTGTTTACTAAATCAATTTAAAGTAACATGAGATGGTATAGAAACAGAAGTCATGAGGGAGAGATAAGAAGATGGAGATCTAGACAGAATGAAAACAGGTTCAGCTAACCATCGAGAGAGTCCAAGGGATTCTGTTGGGACAGCTGTCCTGAGCCAGCCCCAGCACCAGTTTTTGTTTCTATGAACCCCATGAACAGTGTGACCCTGGGTAGCAGAATCACTAGGAAGTTCTGGAAGTCTAGGCTGGCTTTACCTTTCAGACTTCTACCAACCTGAGACACAGCTCCCCAAGCCCAAAGCAAACCTTAGACCGGGTGCAAGAGGATACAGGGGCAAAGATGCCAAATGAGACGGTAAATTTGGATTTCTTATTATCACCAACTAAGCTTAGCTCTTTTAGGGAGAACTTCAACAAAGAACATTTACAGTGTTGTTTTGTAAACTAATGTTAATACATATAGCAATACGCAGCTACTATTTGTTGAATGATTATATAGCCCATGTGCTTTTCATGAATTAACATCATTAAATTCTCAAGAATCCATTCAACTAATATTTGTTGAGCATCCACTATCTGCCGAGTTATCAAATAAAAGCCAATATGATATACTTATCAATATATGTGTAATTATATCTGTATCTCATGTATGACTGTATAGAGAAATTTCCTAGCAAGACTGGGAGGCTAATAAGTGTAAAGCATTGGTACAGCGTCTGACACACAGAAGCACTTAATTAATATAAGCCATTATTATTATTGTTGTTGTGATTATTATAGAGTATACATGGTGTTACTAATAGTGCTTTTTTCTGGATGATTTATTACTGGAAATGTTCTGGATGAATATTTCTTCCTTTTGCTTATGTATTTACTAAACATTCTATAATAAGTGTGTGATGCTATTGTAATAAAAAATGAAAGTTATTTACTTGAAAATTTAGTAAGATGTTTCCCCTCTGAATCCACTAATGAAAACCACACTGTCTTTGACAGCACCACATAGTGGCTCCAACAGTGTGGCTGAAAAAGATACTTTTATTTCTCACCCACCTCCTCTGTATACATTCTCAGAGACAGTATTTCAGACTGAGATCCATAAGAGTGATTGTGATGTATTCTGACATTCACACAATATCCTACGTAAAGTTTGACCAATGACTGGCATGCTTAATATCTGTGCCCTTATAGGTCTTTAGAACTCACTCTATTTTTTCATGATGGGATGATTTTATTTCTTCTGGGATTTTGAATTTGATCCTTTTTCTCACAGAAATGCAACTTAGGAATCCAGAGAGACCTCTAACACACACACATACACACACACAAATGTAGATTTTCTATTTTAGAATATCCTTGCAGCTAGAAGTATAAAAATTACTAGGAGAAGATAAATTTAATAGTGCAAAGCATTTATTGAAGACCCACTAAGTGTCAGACATCATGTAAGATGCTGCAATGAAAAGCTGAATAAAACATACTCCTTGTCCTCAATGAGCTGGTATGAGATACTGATATTTAATACAATGCATTCTGAAACAGCAACTCATGCATGCACTCATTCATTCAACAAGTATTTATTGAGCACATGCTGTGTAATAGGCACTGTTCTAGGCACTGGGAACAGAAATGAGTGAAATAAAGTCCCTCCTTCTAGAGCTTACAATCTAATGGGAGATAATAAACAAATGGATATAAGATATAGTTGTGATAATAAGTGCTACAAAAAATAATGAAGCAGATTAAAGGGACTATAGAGTACAATGAATGCTACTAATATAGGATAGTCAATGAAAGCCTTTCAGGTCAGGGGATGTTTGAGAAGAGACCGGGAGGTGTAACGGAGCAAGCCACGCAGATATGGAGGGGAAAAGAATATCCTATGCAAAGGTCCTGAGGTGGGAGTGTGTTCCATGCATTGACTGAATAGCAAGAAGTTTCATGTGTCTGAGCAGAGTGAGCTAGGGAGAGACTAGTATGTGATGAATTTGGACCAGATCTTGTGGGACCTTGGTGGCCATGATAAAGACCTTTGATTTGATTCAGGGTTAATGGGAAGCCATTGGCAGATTTTGAGCAGAGAAGTGACATGCTCTGGTTTACATTCTAAAATATCATTTAGCTGCTGAGTAGATATTAGACTGTAGGAGGACAAGAGTAGAAACAAGGAAACAATGCAATCGTTAAGTGAACGAATGTGAAACAACCGAATGTATAGATAAGATGTAAAAGTAGAACAGAAGAGATTGTGTTTCATTACATCCAGATTGGAGATGAAGCCTAAACAGGGACTTGCCTTTATTTTCAGATTTGAGTTTTTTGGCAAGCAGTGTTCTTCCATTAGGAGACCAATATCAGTGTCTCTCTTTTGTGATGTTAGCAGCTTAATAAATGCCTGAATCCATTCACTCATTAGTGGTTGCAAAATGGTGATAGTCTCATTCTATCTTTTCATTTATATTTATTAGCTGAAATACGTTTATAAAAAGGACCTTTCCTTTATCTTCTATTCAGTTACCTAGTTGTATAATTCACAAAGAAAAGGCAAGATAAATACTTGATTTTTCTCCCCTTCTATTTTCAGTTTTCAGAATGAGTTGGTTGACTAGCATCTTTCCATGGTGATCAATTGTTTCCTTACTTGTTTTCTCTCTTTTCCTTTATCCCTTTTTTCTTTCTTTCTCCCTTCCTTCTCTCTTTCTCTTTCTCTCTTACATATTCTCTTTTTCTTCATTCATTAATTTCTTTATTTCCTTCCTTCTCTCTCTCTCTCTCCCCCCCTCCCTCCCTCCCTCCCTCCCTCCCTTCCTCTTCCTCCCTCCTTCCTTCTCCCTTCCTTCTTTCCTTCCTTCCTTCCTTCCTTTCTTCCTTCCTTCCTTCCTTCCTTCCTTCCTTCCTTCCTTCTTTCCTCTCTCCCCCTTCATCTCTTTATTTCTCCTTTTATTTCTCTCATTCTCTCACTTTCTTGTTATTATGAACTTATGATTTTTAAACATATCTGGTAGTTTTAATCAATTGCAGTTATTATCCATATGGATGCTTAAATTTTCCCATTTTTTGTCAGAAGCCTCTTCAAGTTGGCTCCTGAGCCCTTCTAACTGAATACTGGTAACTTTTGATCCCTTCCTTGCTACTTGATACAAACTGTGACAAGCTCAACAAGCACTTTCCCTGTCCCTGATTTGGAACAGCCATTTCTCTAAGGAGCCCTGGTTCCTGTTAGTGGGACATAGAAGTTCAGTGCCACAGTCTGAGTGCTAGGGGTGAATCATTGTTTCTGTGTTGGCCATTGTTTCTAGGCCTCTTCAGCAGACAGAGTATAAATGTTTTAAATAAAATTAATTGTGATTTTTATCACAATTGGAATTGTGATAATTCCAATTTAAACTATGAGATTTTTGTTACTCCTTTTTCCCACACTAATGGTCTCAATTTTCAACAACTCCAGAAATGACAGAATTATAGTAACCCTTAATTACTAATTTGCTTTATTTTCCCCCAAATACATACCACAATCTCATAACTAACAACACCAATATTACCAACAACAACATAATTACTGTAAATAGTTTAAGATTCTTTTTGCAGTGCTGTTTGTCCTAAGGGCCTCTCGCCCTATGGATATACAGGCAAATTACTGAAGTTTATGGTCATTTGGAATGGCATGGGGCTTTGCAGTTTGTGGTGGAAGCAGATATTGAAGAAATGACTATATGGCAGTAAGTGTTACAAAAGAAATGTAGGAAGCAAAGTGAGGTTCTCCTGTCTGGAGGCTCAAAGACGGCCTCCCTAAGAAAGACACATTAGTGGAGACCTGACGGCTGGGTTGGAATTAGCTCAGCAGCCATTGGGGGCAAGGTGGAGAGGAAGTGTTCCTGACAAAGAGAAGAGTTCCCTAAGCTGTGACTTACAAAGCACTCAGCAAATAAACTGCCACATAACAACTGTAGCTTTTTAGAATTTTCTTTTTAAATTATGTTCTCCAAAAATCAAAAGATCATCAACCAAGTCAGGTCTGGTATCCTCTTTGGGAGTGGTGTTCAAGCCAGGAGTCACACAGAAAGTAACCATTGCTCAAAGCCACAGACAGGCTTTCTCTTAACCGAAAACCACATTGCTTAGTTTAATCATCCATTTTATTCATCACACTTAACTTCCATTTCTAAAAGTGAAAGCCTCAGAACATCAAGACTAGCCCCTACTAAGAGTATTAAAAAAAAAAGAGCTTTAGAGGGTAAAGGGTATTCCTGAGAGACCCCAGGGAGGATCTAAGGCCGCAAAAGACCCAAAATAATAAGGATAATGATCCTGTTATGTGAGTGGCACTGTATTAGGTGTTTAACACACATCAAATCTAAGCTTCAAAATCACCGTAATTTGGGTGATGTTATCTAAGGAATCTAAGAACCAGAGAATGAAGCAGTTAAAAGTCACATACCTGCTTAATGGGAAGGCCAAGATTCAAATTCATATCTGCTTGATACCAAAACCAATACTCTACCCATTACCTTACTGAGTTTCACTTGTTTATTCTCTAGAGACATGGCTTATTTGAATATATAAACTGTGGTTTATAAAATAAATTGTTAGCTAGCGTCATATCTGTAAGGAGTACTCATCACAAGAACATTTGGTTAACCCTCTATAGCTCACACTGATAATCCTTTCCTAACTCTATTGGTTCTCACTATTCCCATTTCACAGATGAGGAATCCAAGAAATTAACTTGCCTTGCTAATAAGTGAGAGACCTGGGTTTTAAAGCCAAGGCTTAAACCCAAGGCTTCTAACTCCAAATCTCAAGTTGTTCCTGCTCTTGGTCATCTGGCTTTCCTTTCAAGGTATCAGAATGAGGGCAGAAATGAGGCCTTTAAAAGAAAAACCAAAAAGGAAAACAAGCTTAAAATTACACTTCATTCCCCCCAAATTATGGTGCCACTTACCAACAAAATATCACTCTTTGTTTATAAAACTGAATATCAAAAAAAATAATAAGATTTTACTTTCAAAATCCTCACTTAAAAAATGTCTAGGTGAAAAACCTGCCAATGCTACTTTTTCACCTTAACATTATAGCAAAAAACATACATAAAAACATAAGAAGAAAATATAGAACTCCATTTTTTCCATAATTTTTCCGTAAATCTAAAACTATTCTAAAAAATAATGTCTACTTTAAAAGAGAGAGAGAAAGAGAAAGAGAATGACACAATATCTCATTGTTTAAATTCTTCACTTTTCTTTTTTTTTTTGATAAAAATTTTACCAAGAAGGCACAAAATTTACTTGCTTTTGATAAGTTCATACTTACTTCTCTCTCCCATACTGGAGAATCCATTTTAGGTTTTGGAGTCAGATGTTCTTGGGTTCCGACCTTGGCTTTGCCTCTTCCTAGCGTCAGTTTTCTCACTGGTAACCACCTTGAGTAAAGGCTGTGAGGATGAAGCGACACAATAGGCCAAACACTTAACCCAGTGCCTCAGACATAGTAAATGCTCCATAAAAGGCTGTGGTTCTTCACTGGTGTGCCACACTACCTCTCACTGTGGTTAGGGGTTAAAGGTCGGAATTTGGAAGTGGGGAAATATTAAAAAACAAAAAAACCCTTAATCTTCCATCATTAGTTCATTTTTCTTAAATAACAAAACCGACGAATTCAATTCTAATTCCTATATTTGAAATATATAGGTTAAGGACCAAAACAATCCAAAGTTAAGTAGTATTTTTATCCTGTTGCTTAGATTAAAATTTTAGGGTAAAAAAAATGTTTTTTTGGCTTTTTAAAAATAGAGAACATCATTGCAATGTTTTCATCAATCTATGAAGCAGAAAACACGGTCACACGCAGTTTCATTGACTCAGGACCATGAAATCTCTGTTCCAGAGCATCAGCTTTCCCCATCCAGCTGCTGCAATGTAGCTGTGGGTCTATGCGGGGGAGTCTCTCAGGACCACCCAGATTCTCACACATCTGGATCTCGCTCACTGGCGATCGAGCCTGATATTTGCTGTTTCAGTACAGAGTGTCACCAGGGCAATCCCTTCAGCAACCCACAGCTCTTGTTCTGTGATAGAAATACCAATGCTGAGTTCTGCTCAAATCACTCTGTACCGAGCAAGTCTGTCTGCTATTTTTCACGCATTTTAATTGCTCTGAAAACGGGTAAATCCAAATGGCGGCTACCACACATAGAGCCACGTGAGCTGTTGTTGCCTTTCACACACGTTGGGGGGCGCCGTGGAGTTAAGCAGAAAGAAAATGTTTGTGTACATTCATTTAATTATTTAATTTTAAATTTAAAAATATTGTAAATAATGTGATATCAAGCCTCTCCTTTGTGAACTATCCGGTTTATGGACCAAAGTGGCTTTGCCCTCCCTGCCTCCCCAGTCTGACGGCTAGGGTTCTAAATGCTCTGCTTGTAGTATCTGCCCCGTGTACAGGGTGAATAGCAAGTATGAATGGTTAAAAAAAAAAAAAAAAAGTATGTTTTCTCTTTTTTTAGCAACGCTATTTGGGAGAGACAATAGAAAAGAATGATTATTGGCCAAAGCTCTTTTTAATAGACCTTTGTATTTCAATTACTTCTCTCTGCCCACATTTGAAAAGAAAAGGACTAGTTCGAACTCCACAACAGCACAGGGAGCTTCCGGAGGAGGAAATCCTTCGTAATCCTGACGCTAGCCTAGGAACATCAAAGCTCACCAACCACATGCCCAGGGACGTTTCAAAGCTGCTTCAACTCATGTCTAGTGAGACCAATGTAAGTAATCTGTACAGGTTGGCTCTTAGTGGCAGTAGGTTATGTGTCTGGAGGTCAGGATCACTACTGGTTGGTTTGTTTGTGTGTTTGTTTTTCATATTTTCTTTCCAAAAGCTGACTTTCTAGAGCCATGACTCAGAACCAGACAAAACACCAGAAACTCTAGTCCCCAAATAGGTCTCCCTTGGAGATGAGATATGAGGGAGAAGGCTCCCTGGGACCAGGAGAAAACTTCATTGGTCCATCCAGCCCCTTGCACATGGTGGGATGCTGCCAGGCAAATATGCTTCTTTGCCCTTCCGTAGGCCTCAGTGTAACACGGGCTGCAAGCTCAAGCAGCAACCACCTCTCTTAAAATACATGTGGCATAATAAAAATAGAGGGTCACCGTAAAGTTTAGTTTATTGACAAGAACAAATAACTTTAACATTTGGCTCAGGCGCTGAACCCTGGGCAGACATTGTATCTGATACATCAGAGAGCAACTAGGCGTGACTGCACTCCACTTGTGTGTGCCTCTAAGTACAGTGATTCATGCTAGGAACATGGCAGGTGTCCATTTTATAGAGTCATTCAGTTGGAAAAGGTAAATGTTCTGGGGTTTTGAGCCCATTGTAATT